>NC_079451.1:547088-847088 GCF_903798145.1 Danio aesculapii | reverse complement strand
GTCTGCACCTGTGATTCTCCACGCTTTAGTTCCTCGTGTATTTTATGTATTTATAGCCTTGTGTTTCAGTTCAGACTTCATCGGTTATTGTCAATGCATGACTAGATGTATTCAGGGTTCTTGCTGGACTGTGTTATTGTACTATTGTCATTTATGTGATACCATTGCCATTTCAAGAGTTCACACTTAGCTGATAATTGATAAGTAAGAGCGAGTTTGGCATTCTGTCACAGGAGAGAAAGCACTGAGCTCGGAAGATCCTCGAGCCCGGGGCTCCCTCCCGTTTTATCGAGAGAGAGGGGAGTCTGAGCTCAGATAGGTATTGAGAACTCCCCTGTATTATGCTAGGAAAGAGGGGAAGGAGTCGGGTGGATCAGGGGATTTTTCAAGATGAAGATGGCTAAGGTAAGGATACCTGGCTATTTATGAGCGTTTAGATTCGTCTGATTGCCAAATCTTGTGTTAGCTAATGTGGAACCAGCACCGGCAAATCATAAGCACGTGATTTTCTCGAAATTAATTTATAAATAAACTTGTAAAACTCATTCTTGAGCTGATCACAGACAGCTGAACAGATCTTTTAATCCCAGTTTCTTTGCTTTGGTTTATACACTATGGAAACATGTTAATTTGCGTCTGTCGATAAATCCGGTGAGTGGGGAAACCGCACTCCTACATCATGTTGAGGTGTGCCTCAAAATCACTGGGGTTCCTATTTTAACATCACAAAATGTTAAAAAAAGAGACTTGTTGTGTTTATATCACACCAACATGACCTAACACACACACCTCTGTCCAAAGCCGACGTTACATCATAGGCGCCCTTTAAGAAGCGTGGAAACCCTGTGCTGGATAAACCAGCGAATAGCAGACGTACCCTGAACTCCATTGAGCAGCAGATCGACTCCGTTCTTATAGTAGCTGAACGCCGCCTCGTAATCTTCGTTCACTTCTCGGTCCAGCGCCATTCGGATCTGCTGGGCGGCATCGAGCAGATAGTCTTTCTTTGCCATATTGGTCTGTCCGGCAGAAATGACCAGAACCAGAGGATGGATCTGTAGCTGTATAAACGCTTCTGAAGTTGCTCATTTCTGGTCGTTAGAAACCCTGCGTCTCGTCTGTATCCGCACACATGTGTACTGAGGCACACCTGTACAAAACATTGAACATTTTACAAACACACAGCTGTAGACGAAGACACTAGTATTCAGCTTAAAGTCACATTTAAAGGCTTAACTAGGGTAATTAGGTTATAGCATATGTTTTTACGCAGTGGATGCAAACGGAGCACCCGGAGGAAACCCACGCCAACACGGGGAGAACATGCAAACTCCACACAGAAACGCCAACTGACCCAGCCGGGGCTTGAACCAGCAACCTTCTTGCTGTGATGCGATCGTGCTACCCACTACCCATTGTACATACATTTATTGTACATTAAATTAATTAAAATGTATTAAAATAATAAGATTTATATATTTTTAATGTATATATATATATATATATATATATAATTTTATCTGATTAAATTTTTATTATTTGTGTAAATGTATGTAATTAATTATTTCTAATTCAACAGTTAATTAACTTAATTGTTTTATTTATTTATTTTATTACAATTAGTTATTATTTATTATTTGTTTATTATTCATTTATTGATTAATCAATTAATTGATTAATTATTTCATATCTTCGTTCATTTATTTACTCAATCATCTATTCGTTCATTGTTTAATTAATTAATTAATTTATTTATTTATTTACTGTTTATTTAATTGAGCGAGTTAGTTAGTTAGTATTTTTAATCCCATGGCAGAATTAATTTATTCAGAACAACATCCATTCATTGTTTCCCAGTGATGGGTTGCAGCTGGAATGGCACCCACTGCGTAAAACATATGCTGGATAAGTTGGAGGTTCATTCCGCTGTGGCGACCCCAGATTAATAAAGGAACTAAGCCGAAAAGAAAATGAATGAATGATTGAACATCCATTCATCACCCATATGGTTACCTGTTTGCTTTATTACACTAGTAATCGTAATGTAATATTGCAATATTCATAGTTTACAAAAATGGACACACGTCTGACCTTAGAGACCCCTGAGGTCTGTCACATGAAACAGTGATGTTGTGATCCAGTGTTTCCATCATATCACGGGCTCTCATGGGTGTGGATGAAGCTTTTTCCTGTAATAAATAAATGATAAATACATGATAAATACATGTAGACATTCATATTAAAGTCTGCGTGAGCCAGAACCTGCTGCAGATTTTATTTCAGTATGATGGCGTATGTGTAAACTGAAGATGAAGCTAGAGACAGGGCTTTATTTCTGAGCTCTGCCTCTCGTCTTTCACTCACAGCAAACTAATGGTTGGAGGGGTGTGGCTAAGCATATTTTAGCCAATCAGAGAAGGACTGCAGTTCCATAGCAGATGCCGATGGGCAGATTTAGATTAAACATGATCAAAACAAACTTTGTTATTTGAGTTTTATAGTTTTTTTTAACTATTTGCTTTAAGATTAGCATTGTGCTAGCAAAATAAACACTAAGTTTTGGTTTCGTGTGAATTCTAATGATATATTTCAGAAGACTGAAGACAGTTTTACACAGTGTTTTCTGATGAAGGTTTGGACAATAGTTAAACTCTAAAATGCATTGGGTAAAATACAGACAAACCCAACCATTAAGCTAAAAAGCTAAATTAAGCTAAAGCTAATCATTTAAACTGAACTGATTAAAGTTACCCGACAAACAACCCAGCATTGTCAGAGTGTATAATGAAACATATATCTCTCGAATACTACTAAAACAAACATTCATGCTACATTTTACAACAACCTAACATAAACAGGGTTTTATTAAATACACTAAAACTAAAAATGTTATCTCCTGAAAATCACACTCTAAACAATGCTGAGGGATTATAACCCAACGTTGGGTCAAACGTAGATAAACTTAATTTTGTAGATCAATTAAAATTGAATTGAAAAACATTAAACCAACGTTGGGTTTGTTGATATTTGACCCAACACTGGGTTAAATTGATGACTGTAATAAATGTAAATATTAGTAAAATCATGACCAGCTGATAACGTTACTGTCTGCATATGTGGGTCAAATGAAAGAGAAGTTTACAACGCAAATCAGGAAACATCAGAATTACATTAAGACAGTAGAAACAGCTAGCTGGCTAACACATAGCACAAAACAACCACACGACGAGTCATATTCAATATTCAATGTTCGCCCGTATTCAATGCTAATAATGCTAAGAAAACTGTATTATGATGATGATGATGCGATGAATGAACGCGTGACGTCACTCAGCCCGAGATTTAGTGATGGTGACCTTAAACAGCAGAACACTAATGCTACGTTAAACTACACTGCCAGCGTTTCATAACAATCTCGTGTCGCTAGCAGAAGGCTAATGTTCATATTGAGCACGCAGAATGAAGAGCAAACCGTCTCCGCTGCTCGTCTTCTTCATCCTCACCCTCAGCATCCGCTCTCAGCATCAGGAAGAAGAAGAAGGAACAACCGACGCTTCCTATTGGCCCGCCTGTGACGTCACCGCGCCGCCCTCCAGCCTGCTCCAGGATGCTGGAAAATGACCTGGAATCTAATGCTCTGTTTGTGAATTAGAGGAGAGATCGATTAAACATCTACTTTTTGAATGCACATGTACCCAAATGTTTGGGTTTGATGCTGAATATCTTATATTAAAACTTACAAAATTAAAAATTCTGTTTTCTTCTAAAGATATTTTTTGATTTACAATAATAATGACAGAACTTTGGAGCAAAATTTGTTTATTAATTTAATGGAAATATATGGGAAGTACCATGTACACAAACAAATATGGTCCAATGATAACCCTAATATTTCTTGGTTTAAAATTGATCCTAAGCATTTTATTGAAACCCTAAAAGACACACAAAATGAAAAAGCTATAAGAATGGATGCGATTTTGCAATCCTTTTCTTATGTGAATGTTTTGGAATTTCTCTATCCCCTGTATTTTATTTTTATTTACATTTTTTTGTCGTTTTTTCTACTGATTTGTTCCTTTGATGTGAAAAAAACGTAATCATTGTATTCCTCATATTGTAAGCTACTGTTCTTGTTATGCAATTTTAAAAAATGCTGGAAAATGTATTTGCACCGTAATAAACACGGATGTGAAGATATTTCTCACTTGTTTTTTTTTCTTCATGCATTGTGTCATCATGGTCATGGAATGATTTAAGTTGATCTTGCTTTTCCAAGGTTAATATGAGTGGTCATTTGCACCTTAAGGACGTTATTTGTTAGTTTGAAAACTAAAACAAGCCATTAGAAGCGCCACCGTGAACTTTCTTATACTTATAAGTTTTATTTTCACAAACAGAGGTTCCTTAAAAAAAATTCATTTTCATAGACTTTTCATGTGAAAAAGAGCATTGAATTAAATCACTTTGATTAACTGATAATAAGAAATCTGCTTCTTTCGTGAGTAAATATGATCATGCTACTTGATTTTTACATTTTTTTATTGCATTATTATTTCTTTTAATTATTTAAGCTTTTTCTGTACTATGTTTTTGGATTGCTCTTGTGTATTTAATGTGAATATTATATAAAGAACTGTTCTCTTTTACTGTATTCTAAGTTGTAATATACAGTTTCTTGAAATTAACTTGAAATTAAAATGTATTTTAGTCCATTCATAAATGTAAATTTACTAATAAGAAACCAGATTTTAGGGTATTTGTGACTGAAATATGCTTTTATATTACCAGTATCAGACACTCTCAATACAAAAAAAGCCAGACGCACTTTAAAGGAACTCTATAATGTATTTATTAAACTATTACATGTGTACTTTTTGTTTGTATATTTGTATTATATTTATACTTATACTCCCTGGCATGTATATTTTATATTGTGAAATGTTATATGCTGCTCGTAAAAAAAATTAACAAACAAATAAACAAACAAACAAATAAATAAATAAATAAATAAATAAATAAATAAACACTGACTGACTAGAAAATAATGTTATCATTATAAGCATTACATTAAAATGACCAGATGCCTTTTGCTACACCTATAAAACATTTCAATAATTCACTTATGTCTTCAGATATTTATGTTTGAATGTAATATATTGTTTTTTCTTAAATTAAATATATTTGTTACTGTAATTGTATTGATTTTGAATCAGTTGTTTCAGTTGTGTAACTGTGCTGCACCATAATTATGTGCTCATTTGTATATCATAGGTCACATAATATTAAGTACAAATGACATGTTTTATGTTTCCACAGTTTAAAAAACTAAATAACTATAATACTAGCTAAATAACTAAATAAATAAACAAACACATCTAAATAAATAAATAAATAAGAGTGAGGATTTTTCAGTGCACTTTCATAGTAAATCGGATAGCAGAAAATGTGAAATCTTTCAATTAAACAGCATGTGGGAAATATTTGATGTCTATAGCAAAAACAAAATCAGAGGGAGGCAATAATTCAGACTTCAACTGTATATATATATAGTGAGGTCGAGTTTTATTGTCATTCCACTACATGTGTGGACATTCAGAGGAACAAAATGTCACGTCTTACAGGACAACGGTGCTAATGCATGACTAACATATACTATAAGATACTTAACTACACATGAGACGGGCTATACTCGTACTTTTAAATGAGACTGGACAGTGTTGTGCAGGATATTGTGCAAGAGAGGTATCAAAGGTGAATGTTGTGCAGGAGAGCTATTTAAAGTTTAATATAGTGCAAGAGGTGTTTCAGGATGAAGCGATCGGTGCAACATGACTGTGGTACATTTATAGTGAACATCATTTTCTCTAGTGAGTTCTTGTAAGATGGAGTTTAGTAAAGTGTCAGGTGTATAAGAGAGACGAGTGTTTCTACAGGTGGTTTGTCAAGCCCACACACTTAAATGAAGCACAATTTTTTGTAATGCCCAATGAGACATGGAGAGATTGAGAAAGTGTCTAATGTGCAACCTGGTGCAAGAGTCAGAGAGATAAAAGGGTGTCTTAAATTGGCTGTAGTGTGTGTGTGAATGAGTGTGTATGGGTGTTTCCCAGTACTGGGTTGCGGCTGGAAGGGCATCCGTTGTGTAAAACATACTGGAGTAGTTGGTGGTTCATTCCGCTGTGGCGACCCCTGATAAATAAAGGTCTAAGCTGAAGGAAAATGAATGATTGATATAATACAAAGAAAAGAAAAACACACACAAGAGATGATTTTGATGCTTGTGTAAAACTTTATTGCAATCTTTGCCGGAAGGATCAAACTGTTCAAGCGACTGACCATCAGCATACTTCATGGTCTCCTGGTAAAGTGTCAGCTGTAGTATGTAACATTGTTATAATATTTCATTAATAATATCTAATTTGGTATTTTAATATATTAAATGTAACACCTCCAGAATGAGGGCTAGTGTCAAAGTTTCTTTAGTGTCTCTTTGCATGCAACCAAAATATTTCAAGCTAATACAGGAATAGAAAGTTAGCAGTATTGACAGTATTGGCACAGTGCTGAATTACACACTGTCATTGTGGATGCTGAATCTCTTGCTTCTGTTTAGCTGTTGTCCAATCAATGCAGTTCAGTGTAAACATTCTACATCTCATTATCTAAGTTACAAATTCTGGTTAGTGTTTAAGGGCACCTATTATGCAAAAATGACTTACATAAGCGGTTTAAGCACAGTTGTGTGTCAGCAGTGTGTGAATATCTCCAGCCTCTAATGGTGACCATGAATTAATTCTATTTGTTATAATCAGACTTTATTAAAACAGTCTGCAGAAACACTTTGATTGACATTCTCCTGTTGTATGATGTCATCAGAGGGGGAAAGCCCCGCCCACTAGTGTCCATCTCTACCTCATTAGCATACACAGCAGCCCTGAGGGAGAAGCAGCCGTCTGTCCATTAGAAATTATTTATTTGTAGCTCCGCCCTTTTCTGTAAAGAGTATAATTTCATTTGAATTTAAAGTGACAGTCATCAAAAACGCCACAAATACCATGAAAGCCTATAAGAGTCAGTTTCAGAGAGCTGAAACTGAAACACACACACACTATAGATGCATCAGAGACTTATTTGACATCTTGTACAAACAGGCATAATAGGTCCCCTTAAAAACTACCTCAGGAAATTTAAGACACCAACATGCAAACAAGTGACATTTACCAGACGCATCCCCCATGCATACGGTCAGTCCTGAAAGCGCTGACCCATCCTAAACAACCTTGAACTTCAAATTGTAAGTCACATAGTAGCCATTATTGAACATGTAGAGCTTCTGATCGGCGGGATTGTAGTCCAGGTACACGTAGAAGTCCTGGAACTTCTCGAAGCGAATGCTAACGTGGCTCTCTTGGTTTTTAGTCGTGTCGTAGGTGTAAAAGATCTCCTCGGTGTGAGTGTCTACAGAGCGGGTCGCATACAGTACACCACATATCATGAACGCATTGGTGACCGACTGCTTGAATATGCTGGTTTGCCAAACCTCCTCCACTGCAAATGACTGTTCGTTGATCTTTCCTAAGACTAGTGTACCGTTGGACTCCACTGTGGCGTAAGTTACCCACAGGCCGGACTCATCAGCAGCGAAGTCCAGGTTCTGGTTGGCGGAGTAATGGTAAGAGAATTGGGCGCTGGCTTTGGGAACCACCTTGAACTCCACTTTTGCACTGGTCATGTTGAACTTCGCCATCGCGAAAGGGCTTCTGTACTGGTAATACAGGTTGTTTTCCCTCACTACATAGTTGTTTCCAGCGCCGCGCCAGTCGTATTGGCGATCCACATACAGCAGGTGAGCTTTAAAGCTCTGCCTGGTGATCAGTGTGTAGTAGGCCGAGTACTGGGAGATTTTGCTCACCAGCGTGTCTGAGCTGCCGGAGTACCAGTACATGCTCTCTGAGCCAGACAAGGGCTTGGAGTCTTTTCCCCATCCGCCATACTTGAAGGCTCCGTTCAGGTCTGCGTTCAGCTGACTCACCACAGGCTTTCCAATCTTGAGAATGCCAGCATGCTTACAGGACCCTACAGGAGAGCAAAGGGAAAGCAATGAAACCTGAAGGTTTGAGACATGCAAATCAATGGAGTAGATTTGCTTTTACAACCCAGGCTCGTTATGGATACACATACCCCTGTATACATTTCTGGAGAGTGCCAAATAAGTCTCAGGAGGTACGTGTTTGCCGTTTTTATTCTCGCGAATCCACCAGAGGCCGCTGTGTACGTTTTGCAGATCTCAAATTACTCTTGTGAGTGCCACTCACGCCTCATGTAAATCCACCAGAGGCCGCTGTTGACTCACTGACTGACTGACCGATCGACTGACCCACTCTCCTCCTTCTCTAAACCCAACCGACAGTTTTAAAAAGCAACGCAGAAAAAGAAAAGCCCTCGCCTGATTTTTACCACATTTTACCATACTCTCACCCTGTAATTTACTTTTTGGCTTCTGTTTTTGTTTTACCTGCTTTCTGGAACTGTTCTTTGCCAGAATCGAACCCCACCATCATGGTCAACTTCTCTCTGTGTCTCAAGTCCACCAACATAGATGGCGAGCCACTGGACAAACTAGTAACATCCAGATATTCGTCCATATGGAGGTAAGCAGTTAGCTGGTAGCGCGAAAAGGAACCGTGTCATACCGCCCCGTAGCGTTCATTTTAAAGACGAAATGCAGCCATACATATCTCTGGGTACATAATTTGCAATCTCCAGAAATATATACAGGGCTACGTTTTCAGAATGAGCCTGAGTTGTGCTCTTGATATTGGTGGAGAGCTAATTTACACCCAAATGCAAAGTTAAAGGAATGTCTGATATGAGTTATGAAATGAGTTATTAAAACTAATATGTTTAGAAATGAGTTATTAAAACTAATATGTTTAGAAATGAGTTATTAAAACTAATATGTTTAGAAATGAGTTTAAAAAAATCTTCTTTCTATTAAACAGAAATTGGGGAAATATATAGAGAGGAACTAATAATTCAGGAGGGCTAATAACCCTGACTTCAACTGCATGTACAGGGTGATTTAAAGAGAATACCACAACTATGAAAATCAAGAACTCTGCAAAGAAGAAAAGTAGAGCTGAGCTCTGAAGCTCTGAAGTTTCACATTTAAGAACTAAAAGAAGGAATAACTGCAGCTATCCAGACTGTTACACCCCAGATGCTACAAAGAGTGTGGAATGAGTTTGCGTATCGGGTTAATGTCACTCGAGTGTCTGGCTGAGGTCATATCAACATCTACGTATGAACTTGTTTTCTACTGAAGTGCCCTTCACGTTGATTAATTTCCCAAGGTTCCATCACGTTTCTTTGATTGAATACAGATTTAAGAGTTGTGGTGTTGTGGTCAAAGTTGTGGTATTGTTTTTGAATGAGCCTGTAGTTTAATGTTGTCAGTATTCCTGTGAGTGTGTGTGAGCGTATACCGATGGGAGCGTTGGTGATGTCCTGCTGGTCCTCCTGGCATTTCTTCAGTTTGCGCTGTAGTTTGGTGAACTCATGGCGAATCACCTCCAGATTACTGCGGTCATAACTCTCCAGCTGGTCAACGATTATCCTCATGCTGTGAATCTGTCAAAGAAAACCAATCAGAAACACACAGATATGAATTATTCGTCTGTAGAATTTTTCCTCCAACTTCTGTTTAACGGAAAGAAGATTTTCACACATCTCTAATCATACTAGTGTTAATAACTCATCTCTAATCACTGGTTTATTTTCTCTTCGCCATGATGACAGCACATAATATTAGACTAGATATTCTTCAAGACACTAGTGTTCAGCTTAAAGTGACATTTAAAGGCTTCACTAGGGTAATTAGGGTAAAGTTAGGGTAATTAGACAAGTCATTGTATAACAGTGGTTTAATCTGGAGACAATCTAACACTAATATTGCTGAAGGGGGCGAATAATATTGACCTTAACAAGAGTTTAAAACTATTAAAATCTGCTTTTATTGTAGCTGAAATAAAACAAATAAGACTTTCTCCAGAAGAAAAAATATTAGAGGAAATACTGTGAGAAATTCCTGAATCTGTTCATCATTTGGGAAATATTGGAAAAAGAAATTTGGTAAGCAAAATAATTCCCATAAGATTATTTTGCTTACCCCATCGGCAGATTATTTAGCTTGTTTAGTTAATGATTCCTTTTGGTTTACTAACGTGTGCTAAAACGCCTGACCTCAGCATAGAGACTGTCGAAGGCGCTGGAGGAGGAGTTCAGTGATGTTTTGATCTGCGTGACCAGAGCCTCAAACTCCCTCAGCTCCACCCGCAGCAGCTCAAACTCCAGCTTGATGTATTTGTCCGGTCCGCTCTCCAGAACCTCCAGCCGGGCTGTCAAGTTGGAGAGACTCCCTAGGAGAACCACCAGCTCCACCTTCAGACTGCTGATCTGAAGACACACACAGAGAATGAGTTCAGTCCAGCAGAACACCAGGATGACCAGTATAACCAGGTAATGCATGCAGAACAATAGCAACAAGCACTGGTTTTGGTAACTTTTGAATGCAACATAGAGAATTGCTGTTGTTGTTCTGCAGACTTTAATTTTAACAAAGACTACAGGACTTTAGTATTATTAACTAGATGGTAAAATATCCATTAATGAACAGTTCACCTTCCGATATTTGGTTAACCGATCTTATCTCATTCCTCTCTGTAGAAAAAAGTAAAGTACATCTGCGGCTCTACTGATCAATTCCATTACACTTGACCCCGCCCATTCTGAATTTATTCAATGACAGAATTTATTTATTATTTGACTAAACTACAGTGCTGTAAAATCACCACAAGAGATCAATCACTGTTGTTGTTGCATTACCATAGGAACTGTAGAATCACCACGACAGACCAATTACTGTAGGTGTTGTGTTACCATAGCAACTGTAGAATCCCAAAACAGATCAATTACTATAGTTGTTGTGTCACCATAGCAACTGTAGAATCACCACGACAGACCAATTACTGTAGGTGTTGTGTTACCATAGCAACTGTAGAATCACCACAACAGATCAATTACTATAGTTGTAATGTTACCATAGCAACTGTAGAATCACCACGACAGATCAATTACTGTAGTTGTTGTGTTACCGTAGCAACTGTAGAATCACCACAAAAGATCAATATCTATAGTTGTTGTTACCATAGCAACTGTAGAATCACCACAACAGATCAATTACTATAGTTGATGTGTTACCATAGCAACTGTAGAATCACCAGAACAGGTCGACTACTGTAGTGTTTGTGTTACTATAGCAACAGTAGATCCACTGCAACATATCAATTATTATAGTTGTTGTGATACCATAGCAACTGTAGAATCACCACAACGGATCTATCGCTTTAGTTGTTGTGTTACTATAGCAACTGTAGAATCACCACAACAGATCAATCGCTTTAGTTGTTGTGTTACTATAGCAACTGTAGAATCACCACAACAGATCAATCGCTTTAGTTGTTGTGTTACTATAGCAACTGTAGAATCACCACAACAGATCAATCGCTTTAGTTGTTGTGTTACTATAGCAACTGTAGAATCACCACAACAGATCAATCATTTTAGTTGTTGTGTTACCATAGCAACTGTAGAATCACAACAGATCAATCGCTTTAGTTGTTGTGTTACTATAGCAACTGTAGAATCACCACAACAGATCAATCGCTTTAGTTGTTGTGTTACTATAGCAACTGTAGAATCACCACAACAGATTAATTCAAGTGCTTTACTTCAGTGTTTACTATGAATTACTATAGTAGCGGCCAGTTGATGAACAGAATGTCCTGTGGACTGTGTGCAGTGTACCTTGCTGATGTGGATCTGGACCTCCACCGCCAGCTGTTTGGAGGAGCTCTGTATCTGCTCCATTCGGTCCGCTGGGAATGAAGTGTCAGGCAGGAACACATTACAGACACACTGACCCAAGTCCCCGATGGAGCCGTCCACACTGCCCGAGCCCCAGTCCTCCAGAGACTACACACACACACACACACACACACACACACACACACATACACACACACACACACACGCACACACACACACACACACACACATAAAGAGATGCAGCAAAATATTCAGTCGGCGGTCTGAAACCAGCGCCCTACCGATAGGACACTGTCCTGTAAGTGTTCAAAGAGTCTTTTCATGTCAAACACTGTTAGCCTAAACTTTAATGTCCCCTTTTAGGGTGATTTGTTTCGGAGTGTAATATATTTACACCATTCACAAGAGCACAAGACCTATGCATAACTAACATATACTATAAGAAACTTAACTACACCCATAAGACAGGCCATACACGTTCTTTAATATGGGATATGAGTTATGTCAGATGTAATCTGGTGAGCTTTCTTTAACAGCTGAATTTCACCCTAATACTTTGCTACAGGTATACATAGCCTACATAGTATATGCAAAATTAGTGCTGGGCGAAGGTTAACTGTAATTAATCACATCCTAAATAAAGTTTGTTTTGACATAATGTGTGTGTGTGTGTGTGTGTGTGTGTGTGTGTGTGTGTGTGTGTGTGTGTGTGTATTTAATATGTACAGTATATACACACATGCATGCATATATTTAAGAATATGCTTATTTATATTTAGACATAAACATACATGATACAAATTATGTCAATTTAAATATCTATGTTTGTTTTTATGTATGTGTGTGTGTGTATCACATACAGTTGAAGTCAGAATTATTGTATAAATTACTGTATATGTTTCCCCCAATTTCTGTTTAACGGAGAGGAGATTTCTTCAGCACATTTCTAATCATAACAGTTTTAATAACTCATTCTCTAATAACTGATTTATTTTCTCTTTGTCATGATGACAGCACATAATATTAGACTAGATATTCTTCAAGACACTAGTATTCAGCTTAAAGTGACATTTAAAGGCTTCACTAGGGTAATTAGGGTAAAGTTAGGGTAATTAGGCAAGTCATTGTATAACAGTGGTTTATTCTGGAGACAATCCAACACTAATATTGCTGAAGGGGCTAATAATATTGACCTTAAAATGGTTTAAATAAATTAAAAACTGCTTTTATTCTAGCTGAAATAAAACAAATAAGACTTTCTCCAGAAGAAAAAATATTAGAGGAAATACTGTGAAAATTTCCTTGCTCTGTTAAATATATAAACACACATATTATGTCAAAACAAACTTTTTTTGGATGTGATTAATCGTGATGAGTCTTTGCCCAGCTCTATTTATATACTGTACATTGCAAATATCCAAATATGAACTTGTATGTAATATAAATGTAATTTTCCTATATTTTATAGTTCAAATTTCAATATAAAGTTTAAAAAAAAGTCTGAAAACTGACAAATGGGAGAGACTCTTACCAGCCAGGCCTGAGCCGGAGCCGCGAGCATGAAGACGGACAGCAGGAGGATCTTCATCATCCTCATCATCATCATGAGTCCAGAATATGAGCTTCTCCTCAGATCTTCAGCTTTATATATACAGCCGGATATCAGCAGTAATCTACAGCACATGTCTGATTCCCACACTGATGATGATGATGAGCTGCCTGTTTGCTCAGGATGTCCTGCGTGTTTTATTAGCGGATGTTTTAAGGTGGATTGTTCATCAGCCTGAGAGAAAACATATGGAAAAGCTGGAGAGAGTTTGTGGAGTAATATCATGCCGTCATAATGACCCTCTGTCCATCAGGGGTGTAATAGTTCAACCATAAAGCCCAAAACCATCTCTGCTGAAGAAATAAAACAGAACACACTGGAAAAAGCCTCCACGTTTTGTAATTTGCACCTGCTTTGTGTTTATTTACGGTGGTGAATTGCATTGTGGGATGTTGATCTCTGCTCTGTCCACTTTTGATGTTGGAAATTCAACTCTACAGTTTAACAAAGTGACTTTTACTGACATTTTAGTGGTTTGAGATAATATAAGAAATAATATCTAGAGAAATAAGTGTGTAGAATAGCAGAAAATGTTTATTACAAGGTGTTTGTAGCGTAATATACAACACCAACCCAGATAATATAGCACTGCAGACTATTACATGTGCAGAAAATACACTTTATACAATATTTCAAGGTTAAAAGATGTTACAAGATAGATTAAGCTCCCATAATGCAACTCAAAAGCAGAAATAAACGAGGAAAAATAAAATATGAACCAGAAAGCTGCTAATTTACGCAGATTTTTATGTGAATAAAAATATTAATAAAATGTATTTAAAGGAAGCAGTTGACAGTTAAGACAGTTTTATATGATTAGGAAAAGTAACTGAGAGAGAAATTAGTGGCAATAGTTAATCTAAATAGAGAGAAGCAGGTATAAAATACAGTGTCACAATGTTTTGTGCACTGTCAAAAAGCCATATATTGACCTTACTTAAAATAAGTGAGTGAAATGGTTGCTTATGAAATGATTTATTGACTTTATAAAGGGAGTAAACCCGTTGCCTTAATATGTTTGAATAAATAAACAACGTGCAAAGCTATAAAATTCAATTTAATTAAATTCAAAGTTCAAAGTACTTTTTTAAGTAAAGTCAACTTTGGGTTTTAATACATTATAATACAAGATTTATTTATAAAGCACATTTAAAACAACCAAGGTTGACCAAAGTGCTGCACATAGGAGTGCTAAAGACAGAAGCAGAATATAAAGAAACTTTTAACAAATAAAAGCAATGAAACAGAGATCAAGGAGGATTAAAAGCAAGAGAAAATAAATAGATCTGTAAAACACAGAAATAGAGGGAGAAAGTCTAATGTGAATTGGTCAACACAATCTCACGGCAATTCGTAACTTTTTGATTTAGTGGCTTATTCCTATGAATTCGTACGATCTACTTCACACAATTTAGTACGATTTGCTCATCCCCCAATAACGGTTGGGTTTAGGGGTGGGGTTAGGAGGTGCCACGCCTCCTTTTTAAAATCGTACAATTTCGTACGACTGAACTCGTATGAATTCGTACGAATTAGCCACTAAACTGACAAATCGTAAAATACTTAAGTTTTCTCGTGAGATCAGGCTGAATTGGTTGACTGTTCCGGAGTTTAGGACCAGCAACAGCAAACGCGCGATCGCCTCGTTTTTTAAGGTGTGTTCTGGGCACGATGAGTAAGATCTCAATGATTGAGAGGAGGTATACGGACAAGGCAAGTCAGTAAGGTACTGAGGAGCAAGATTATTGACGACTTTGTAAATTAATAATCAATTTTTTAAATCAATTCTGTGTTTAATGGGTAACCAGTGAAGTGCAGATAAGACTGGAGTTACCGACTCATGCTGGCGGGTGCCAGAGAGTAGTCTAGCAGCAGCATTTTTAAGCAGCCCGGTTTTAAGGAAATGGGTTTACTGACTATTTTAAGTAAAGTAAATGATCATTTTTAGTGTTTTTTTATGTGTGTATTTAACATTTCTTAAGTTTACCTTTTATTGTCAAATAAAGCTAAAAGCTCCTGACTCAAACAAGAGAGTGTATGGGTGTTTCCCAGTGATGGGTTGCAGCTGGAAGGGCATCTGCTGCGTAAAACATATGCTGGATAAGTTTGGCGGTTCATTCCACTGTGGCGACCCCAGATTAATAAAGGGACTAAGCTGAAAAGAAAATGAATGAATGTCTTTAAAATATGGAATTTAATTTTACTCTTAGTATTTTCAATGGAGTTTCTAGGCTAGCCTGTTGCTAATGACGGCGCCTGCGTTTAACCATCTTTCGTCTCTTTTTTAACCACCAAAAGGATGCTGAAGTCTTTTGAACTATATTTGAAATACATTACAACATCAATGCTGTAATAGCAACCTTAAATTAAAAATAGTCACATAAATTTTTCACAGGAAGTTCATTATTGGCTGAAAAACACTGTGCATAGAGCCCATTAGAAAAGTAATTTACATACAATTTTAATGATGCACAATTAGTAAGGGGGGGGGGGGGGGGCTAGGGGGGCTTAATAATGTCTCTGGGACCCCCCTAAATGTATGGGCCCTAAATGTAACTCCCCCCCCAGCGGCGCCCCGGTGCAGATACTGGCGGTCAAGTGAGAAGATCAGGGGGTGTGGTTGATTTAATGTACAAGCGTTTGGTTGGAGGCTTGATTCCGTGGCTCCGCCTCTGGCTCTATCAGGCTTTCTGCGCATGCCCAGGCTCCAATTTGAGCACATTTTTGTGACAGTTTGTGCCTGTCATGAGGCATTTCGCATTAAAGCATTCAATGGGAAAAGGCGCTGTCACATTGTTTTTACAGTCATTGACTGACACTTTATAGTAAGGTACAACCACACTATAGTACTTACTATGTATTACTCTAATATATTTTCATGGTAGACCAGCTGACATTCAGTTTTAGGTCATACAGAATTAGTCGTTTTGGATGCAAGCTTGCCTTTGCGATGATATCTGTTTATCTGTAGTGCATATTCAATAATGTATGGCTCATCATTTCCGAGTTTTAATTGATTACTAGATTTGATCAACAGAAAAATCAATGAACACAACCAAAGTAGTAGTGACCTCATGAAAAAGAAATGAAAATGTATAAAAACACACTCAATTTAAAGAGGAAAACACACACCTGCATCATTCTGCTCGTCAAACTTTATTACACAAACACAAATACGTCACATTTACTGCTGCTCTGTGTTTATCAGGTGAACAACATCATATTCATACTTCTCAAGTTGCTCAGTCAACGAGGTTTTTATCTGCGGAGCCCTCCTGGTTGAACCACACATGATAGCTGACGTAGTAACCGTTGTTGAACATGTACAGTTTCTGATCGGTGGGGTTGTAGTCTAAGTAAGTGTAGAAGTCATGGAACTTCTCAAAGGGGATGCTAACATAGCTTTCCGTTTCTGTACGAGTGTCAAAGGTGTAAAAGATCTCCTCGGTTTTAGTGTCTACAGACCTTGTGGCATATAAAACCCCACACACCATGAAAGTGTTGCCGACAGATGGTTTATAAACACTGGTCTGAAAAACCTTCTCGACTTCGAATGACTGTTCATTGATCTTCCCTAGGACTAGTTTACCCTTCGAGTCCGCCGTGGCGTAAGTTACCCAAAGGCCAGACTCATCTGCGGCGAAGTCCAGGTTCTGGTTGGCGGAGTAATGGTAAGAGAATTGGGCGCTGGCTTTGGGAACCACCTTGGACTCCACTTTTGCACTGGTCATGTTGAACTTCGCCATCGCGAAAGGGCTTCTGTACTGGTAATACAGGTTGTTTTCCCTCACTACATAGTTGTTTCCAGCGCCGCGCCAGTCGTATTGGCGATCCACATACAGCAGATGAGCTTTAAAGCTCTGCCTGGTGATCAGTGTGTAGTAGGCCGAGTACTGGGAGATTTTGCTGACCAGCGTGTCTGAGCTGCCGGAGTACCAGTACATGCTCTCTGAGCCGGACAAGGGCTTGGAGTCTTTTCCCCATCCGCCATACTTGAAGGCTCCGTTCAGGTCTGCGTTCAGCTGGCTCACGATTGGTTTGCTGATTCGTCTAATTCCTCTATGATTGCAGATTCCTGATGGTACAAGTAAAAGAGTTGATCAGTTCCAGAGTTCAGCCCGGTTCACACTGTGGAATTACGGACATGGCTTACATGTCACACTCTAAGATCTCAGTTGTCATGATGTCAGATTGAACAACAATGAAGATGCGCCAAACACAGGTATGTTTTAAATGCTTTACCATCCAACATTCTGACATGATTCCTCATAGTACAACTTAAACAACCGTAGCGGCAATTTAGATCAATAATAAAACCAGAAAAAAAGTTGTTTTGACATTTCCCCATGCTGGTTTGAAGTTGTCACGCTGAGTTTCTGCACACCTATTGATTCTCTTCAGCTGAATCACACCGTGCCCTAACAACCCACGACACAACAAGATTCCAGCGACAGTCAATTTGTCTGTCTGCACCAAACATGCCACAGCACTTCTGAAGAAATGTTCTTTAACATTATCAATAGGCTACTGAGCCACTGATGTTGTTGACTATCTATTGACTATCTACTGATGTTGAACTATCTGCTGCTGCTTTCATGGAAATTTATGTCAGGTTAAATGTATTTAAACTCATACTGGGAGCATTTAACACTGAATTAAGCACATAATCAGTACCTGAGGGGATCTTTGTCATTGTAGTTTATGCTGTTGTTCTGCTGCGATGTCGCAGAAATAGAAACAGTTTTCTATCATGGAAAAGATTATTAGCTTTGATCATGCATGGCGCGTGTAGTTAGGACACGGTGTCACACTACAGTAAAGAGTCTGAAATCTTCTAAATCTGCCACCACTTATTTATGGAAAAAATCTGATTACAACAGTCATTACCCTTCCGAAAAAAACAGCTTAAACCAGCCTAGGCTGGTTGGCTGGTTTTAGCTGGTCGACCAGCCTGTTTTTAGAGGGGTTTTGGCCATTTCCAGCCTGATCTTAGCTGGTCAGGCTGGAAAAAGACCAGCTAAAACCAGCTTGACCAGCCTATCCAGGCTGGGAGCCCTGCCAAAACCAGCTATGTCCAGCTAGGACCAGGCTGGAAATGGCAGGAAACAAGCCTGGAAATGGCCAAAACCCCTCTAAAACCAGGCTGGTTTGAGCTGGATTTTTCTGAGGGTAAGCAGCTGTTGGTCAACACGTTAAACCTATGACCAAAATAGCACTGATTTTAGCCTAGGATATCTGGAATATTTAAGGATCTCCTAAATGTTTCTCAGACACCAAATCATAGCTGAAATCGTGTGAGCAGGGCTTTATCATTTAAATGTCTAGATCAGGGTCCTGGAGGGCCACTGTCCAGCAGAGTTTTGCTCCAACACTAATCAAATACACCTGAACAAGCTAATCAGTGTCTTCAAATTCACTAGAAAGATACAGGCAGGTGTGTTTGATTAGGGTTTGAGCTAAACTCTGCAGGACACCAGCCCTCTAGGACCGAAGTTGCCCATGCCTGGCCTAGGCATGATAGCCTTGAACCGTGCCTGAGCGTGATTGTCCTGAAGGTGCAGCTGATGTGCAGTGAGGGGTTTATGTCTTTAATAAACTATGACAGTTCGTGTTCATTGAAAAGTAAGAATGATTAATAAATCTATATGAAACAGTCCCTTAACGTGACAGCGTGTCTACAATTATGTGCTCAGGCACTCTTTGCACTCACACTCGAAGCGTACTGCGCTTGAGCCCAACTGTACCACACTCTGGTACACCTCCTACAACCAGGCCAGGGTCGGCCAACTGAACCATGCCCAGGCACGGTATGGAGCACTCACACTTGTCAAACAAGCTGAGAAACGGGGGTCAAACATGCCCAGGCACGGTTCGGACAGTCAAGTGTGAGTACACCCTTACTTACCAATGTTGGGGTTAAAGATTTCATTATGGCGTCTCTCACACTCCTCCAGTTTCTGCTGAAGAATTAAATATTCTCGACGGGTCACGAGAACCAAGTTCTTGTCGTAGGTGATCTCCAGTTGAGTCAGCACAGAAATCATAGTGATGACCTGTTTTGATCAGAAAACACATGGAATGAACACAATGCTGATTGCCAAGCCAAGACAAGAAATGGATTCGGTATATTCTTTACTAGGCTAACAGACATAGTAGGGAAGGGAAGAATCTCTCAGTTCACTGGTGCATTGGTAAAAATAAGCCAGAAAGTTGCAACACTGCTGAAAAACTGATAAGTTGCACTCACTTTCTGCTTATTCCCTGTTTATCAGGGGTCGCAACAGTGGAATCAACCTCCAATTACTCTTAAGTAACCATAAAGAAAGCCCCGCCCCCTTACTCAATATTCAATTTCAATTGGAAGTACATAAACATGTTGGAATAAAGCCTCAACTTCTGGTCCATGCTAACTTTAAGTGAAGACCTAAGGTAAGAAGCTTTCTGTATGGGATAAATTACAGCTCATAAAATGCACAATTAGGTGTGGGATCTGCACAAGAGCTGCAGGTTTGCTTTGACAACCCAAAATAATTAACAAGGTAAGACATTTATACGTAAAGTAAGATATTCGGTAAGTGTCACCTGTGTACGTATGGTTATAAGCACGCTGGAGGAGGCCTTTATAGAAGCCTGCAGCTCCACAATCAGTGCCTCCACCTGCTTGATCTGGATCTTCACCTCCTCCAGATAGAGCTCATTGTAGGAGTCGGGATCGTCCTCCATCAGCTCGATCAGCACCGTCAGGTTCTTCATCTTTGCTATGTAGACCTGTAGTTTAACCTCGTACACCTCAACCTGCAGACCTCAACCGGTTTTGTGCATAAGTTTAATTCACATCTTTGGATGGAAGCATAGCTAATGACTGAGATAGTTTTTGAGATTGTATCACACCTTGCTGATCTCCATTTCCAGCTTGTATTTGATCTCCACAGCTGTGCTCTCTAGCAGGACGAGCTGTCCGTTAGGGAACGTGCTGTTGGGCAGGAAAGCTTTACAGATGCACTCTCCACTGGAGGCACTGCCTTCAGCCCAGAGGCTCACTGCCTGCAGGACACAAGAGAAAACCATCAATTATAAATCCTTCAAAGATGTCACTCTGGAGAGTAAAGGTGAAGGCATTAGGGCAGGGGTGTCAAACTGGGGGGCAGCAACCCTAAAGAGCATAGGTCTCAACCTCGATTCCTGAAGGGCCACAGCTCTGCACAGTTTTGCTTTACCCTAATCAAGCTGATCTTACTAATCAAGGTGTTCAAGACAACTAGAGACTATTAAGCAGGTGTGAGTTGGAGGTGGTTGGAGCTGCGGTTCTCCAAGAATTGAGTTTGAGACCATTGGTATAGAGTTTACTTCCATTGCTGCTCCTACACACTTACCTGCAGTGATCACATGAATCAATTAAATATCTAAAACGGGTGCCCAAACTCGATCCTGGAAGGCCAGTGTCCTGCAGAGTTTAGCTCCAACCCTAATTAGACACACCTGAACCAGCTTATGAAGGTCTTTCTAGGTCAGTGGTGCCCAAACTCGATCCTGGAGGGCCGGTGTCCTGCATAGTTTAGTTCTAACCCCATTTAGACACACCTGAACCAGCTAATCAAGCTCTTAGGTATGCATGAAACTTCCAGGCAGGTGTATTGAAGAAAGCTGGAGCTAAACTATGCAGGACATCAGCCCTGCAGGACCAAGTTTGGACACCCCTGTTAGGTATACTAGAAACTTCCAGGCAGGTGTATTAAAGAAAGTAAGAGCAAAAAAAATGCAGGACACCACCGTCCAGGACCAAGTTTGAACACCCCTGATCTAATCAAAACAGAAAATAATATATCCAAACATCTTTATTTTCTTCTGCTTTAAAACAGATTGGGTGTATTTCTGTGCTGTACTCACCCCCTGGACCACAGCAGCCCTGAAGAGGACGAAAGGAAGAAGCGTCACAATCATCGTGGATCAGTTCGTTGTGTTGCAGAAGTGGAGATTTCTGGCTTTTTAAAGAGCGTCTTATCTTATTTGGCCTAATCAGCACCTGGGGTTTTCACACCATTATTCTCTGACAAATGAGGATGATCGTATTTGTCTTTTGCGTAACACTGATAAGGAACATTACTTTGTGGATTTAAGGCAGTGGCTAGAAACTGCGGGACTGCAGATGTGTTTTCACATGAAGACCGTCACAGAAACATGCAATTCAGATTAAAGAGCACTAATAGTGTATAAAAGAGCATAACAACAGTCAAATACTCTCACACAATTAAGATATGGTTTAGAAATGTGGTCTAACCTATATATGTTTTTCATTTTGGAAAGTAAAAAGTATTTACCTGTAAGATTTACCAATTATATATCTATATATATGGGGTAAATCTGCAATATTTTCATTGATCGTGGCTATAACACTAAAAAAGATATATTAGATTATATTATTGTGTATCCTCATGCATTATTTTTGGTACTACAATGTGATATCTTAGTATATCTTGTAATTAACTGGTGTTTCAGAAGCAACATTTAGTGGAAGTGTTAATGACAAGTTTAAAAATCCTTTTTAATGAAGCAAAATTGTAGGACATTTTCTATTCCCACTTTATCAATAGTCGTCCACCTGTAATCACTAAATTGTCTCTCTCTCGAAAATGATCTCCCAAAAAGTGTAAAGAATCACAATAGCAGTTTATTATATACAGTCTAATAACCACTGTTACCTAACTGATGATTACGAAACTTGTTTTTAACTTTCTAGAACATCTTTCTAACCAATAATATAGAAGAAAACCACAGGCACATTCACATTTATATTGATCTTATATATATATAATAATAATAATATACAGGGGTTGGACAATGAAACTGAAACAAGGTTTATTTAGCAGAGTAACAGCACAGTTTTGCATAAAATATTGCAAGGCACACAACATTATGGGGACATATCAAAGTTCAAAATAGGATAGATTGTTGGTGTGCGTCTCGCTGGTGCATCTGTGACCAAGACGGCAAGTCTTTGTGATAATCAAGAGCCGCTGTATCAAGAGTAATGTCCGCAAACCATCAAGAAGAAGAACTACATCCAACAGGAAGAACTGTGGACACAAGAGGAAGCTGTCTGAAAGGGATGTCCGGCTGATAACCCTGATTTATCTAAAAAACATAAAGCCACTGCTGTCCAGATCACTGCAGAATTAAATGTGCAGCTCAACTCTCCTGTTTCCAGCAGAACTGTTGGTCTGGAGCTCCACATGGTGAAAATATATGGCCAGCTGCTATAGCCAAACCTCTGCTCACTCGTGCCAATGAAAACTTCGGTTTCAATGGTTCCAGAAGAGAAAATCTTGGGCTGTGGACAATGCGAAACATTTATTGTTCTCTGATGAGTCCACCTTCACTGTCTTTCCCACATCCGAGAGAGTTATAGTGTGGAGAAGCCCCAAAGAAGCGTCCCAACCAGACTGCTGATGTCCAGAGTGAAGCTTACCCAAAGGGGTAAGTGATGGTTTGGGCTCAATATCCTAGCATTCCTTAGGCCCAGTACTTGTGCTAGATGGTCACTGCCAAGGACTACCCAACCATTCTTGAAGACCATGTGACCCAATGGGTCAAACGTTGTATCCTGAAGCCGGTGCTGTGCATCAGGATGATAATGCACCAATACACACAGCAAGACTGGTGACAGAGTGGTTTGATGAACATGAAAGTGAAGTTGAACATCTTTCATGGCCTGCACAGTACCCAGAACTAAATATTATTGAGCACTTTGGGCTGTTATGGAGGAGCGAGTCAGGAAAGGTTTTACTCCACCAGCATCACCTGAACACTATTCTGAAGAAGAACGGCTCAAAATCCATCTGGGAAACACAGATACTGCAAACAGAAGTTTCTCTCACGCAAAGCATCATGGTAGTGTAGGACAAAGTTGGATCACTGAGAACTGAGATAAAAACATCCATGTGCTCAACTGCAAGTGTGTTGATACCTCAGGCTTGAGAAGTAAACACTTCATGTCCTGCTGTTGTTAAATCTTCTCCTTAGTTTTCTTGGTCTTCTTCTTCTTCTTGCCCTTAGCTCTGGCTCTCCCGCTGGGTTCGGTGTGCAGTGCGGGCCTGGAGCGGGTCAGGTTGGCGATGGGGCTGAGTTTGCTGCTGGTCACGCTGGGGTTGGAGGTGGAGTGGATGCCCTGCGCAGAGGCCGGTTTGCTGGAGGTTGTTTTGGGCATACTAGCAAACAGGTTTGGCTGTGAATACGACCTCATTCCCGGCGAGCTCGGAGGATTCCCGATCATGGGGAGGTGCACGTGTTCGCTGCTCATGTTGTGGTCGGAGTAGCGGCTGCTGGTGGACATGACTATGTGGTGCCAGGAGCTGAGCGGTGTAGCGGAGAAGGGCTGCGGGCCGCTGGAGTCCTCTTTGGGCGAGATGATGATCATGGAGCTGCGCGGGGTCACGGCCTCCACCGCGCTCTCGAAGGTCTTCAGGATCCGCTCGCTCTTCTGCTTCTCCTTCTTCTGCCGAGACTCCACCTTACGAAGCTGCCGCCGGTGGTCCCGCATCATCTGCTTCCTAGTGTCTGCCAGGCCTCTGTGGGCAAACACAGTTAGAATTCAGCAGCGCTAGCAAACCGGTTTGTCAGAGTGAGAGTGATGGGTCGTTCTTAAATGATTCAATCATTCAATGATTCAATTAATTCGCAAGTGAGCACATTGAGCAGGTAGGGGAGAAGATTAGTTCCTTTTCGCAGTTTTCTCTCAGGTTTGAGTTGTTCGTTCACCGCATGAATGACGTAAGCCAATCATACGCTGTCAGACCCAGAAAAAGATTTGATCTGTTCATTTCTTGAGTCCTCGGTTTTGAGTCCTCTCTTTACATGCTGAACATGATGAAGGAACGACTCAAAAACCTGATGACCCAAAAGGTGAAATAATCATGGGTCCTTTCGGCTCAGATTAAGCTTATATGAAATTATCTGTCACATGAAAAAGAACAATCAAATTTGAAGACTTGTCAGCAGAGGTGAGCTGAGCTACTCATAAACAAATGACCCAGGTAAACAACGAAGGATTATTTTCTGTTTCTTACAGCACTGTAGACTTGTCTGTAGTGTAATCAATGTTTGGACTAGTTCTAGATGTGTTTAAAAGCAACTCATAACATACTTATTTACTTACTCCCAGGGCCATTACTGAGGTGGGTTGTTGGCCCAATGCTCAACCCCCAGAACATACACACATACACTACAGACAATTTAGCTTACCCAATTGACCTACAGCGCACCCTGAGAACTGTGAGGGTCAGCCGAGGCTCGAACCTGTGACCTTCTTACTGTGAGACAACAGTGCTACCCACTGCGCCACCGTGTCACCCCAACTCGTAACAGGTGTTTTGACAAATTGAGCTAAATAACTGAAATGACTCGAAAAAAGATTTGTTCCTCGGGATGAACAAGACTCAAAGGTCCAAGTCGGTGAAATGATCTGAATTCCCATCACTACAAAGTGTAAGTTGAGCAAAATGAAAGTCGAAAGTCATGACATGTGGCCAAGTATTGAAAGTCATAACAGTTACCCATACTTGGAATTTGTGCTCTGGATTTAACCCATCCAAGTGCACACACACTGGGAACACACACCCGGAGTAGTGGGCAGCCTTTGCTGTGGCACCCAAGGTGCAGTTGGGGGATTGATGCCTTGCTCAAGGGTCTCCCCTCAGCCATAGTAATAAGTGTGGTGAGAATGCTGTTTATTCACCACTAACAATCCCTGCCAGAGCTGGGACTCAAACCTGCGACTTTCCAATTACAAGTCCAATCATCATATTGGACAGCAAGTGCAGAGTCAAAGGCTGCATTCACACTGACTGGTTGAAATGGTTAATTCACCCTAAATTAATGCAGCACGTTGATCCAAACCCTTCTTCCCTAGAGCAAATAAAAAGTTAAAGGGCTCATGGGATATTGCTCAACAGTAGTCCCAAATTGCATACTTGTCCACTATTCTATGGCATCTTGTAGTATAGATAGTATAAGTGGTGGATTCACACCAAAAATGATAAAAAGAAAAAGTGCCCTTTAAATATCCAGAAGATTCACTTAAACGATAAACAGTAGTGTGTAATGTTGGTCATCAGTATCTTAATCTTATACCTTTATTACACAGCTGTCTGGAATACTTCATTCTGATTGGTCAGCGGCGACATTCCAAGGTAAGTTATTTCCAAAATAACAACCAGTGAAACTAGGGACATCAGAGACTCATTTTACATCTTGAAAAAAGGGGCATAATAGGTCTCCTTGAATGTTTTTATGGTATTTGTAAGGGAAACAGTTATAATCTTTAGTGATGGATTCTGCTGTGTTTTGTAGTTCAGTAAGGTTATGAATTGAAGCTTGTGCCGCTCTGAGAACAGCGCAGGTGATCATGAGTGTATTATTTACTGTCCTGATGAAGAGCTCAGTGTTCATTATGGAGGCGTGAGAGCGAGCGCACCTGTAGTCCACCACACCTGTCCGATCTCTGTCCAGCCTCTGAATCAGCTCCTCGATCTGAAATCTCTCCAGCGGGATGCTGGATTGCTGGACACCAGAGAGAGAAATGCAGGAAACACTTTTGAATAACAGTACATAAGTAAAGATGTACTAAACTAAATGCTACTTTATTATGAACTAATGCATGCCTTATGTCATGACTTTACTTTAGGGGCACATTATTAATGTTATTATTTACTTATTCTGAACAACTCATCAACTCCTGTGTTTAAACACAACGACATGTCTGTCAAGTGCGTGTTTACATTGAAAAAACATTAGAATAGTTTAAACACAGGAGTTCACGAGTTGTATATGGTTGTTGCTTTTCCCGAAATGAAAATTCGGAAAAAATACAAAACAGACAAAGTGAGCAGGTGCCAACAGCCGCTTTGAGATGCAGATTAATACCTGAACTGCTTTTCTGAAGTCGACCACAGGAACACGCATCGTCCCGTCCTTGTCGATGTTTCTGAAGAAGTCCCACAGACGGAGCTTTCTCTGATCGAGGTAATCCTAAAGAAGACCATTCAGAGCATTCACTAACACACATTTCAGCATGTTTGCCTAATAACAAAAATGTACATGAGCTACAATGGAAACACGTTTACTGAGTAAACCCAGCATAAAAAAACCTTTGTCAAGTACCACAATACGGCGTTACATCCACAAATGCCAGTTAAAACTGTACTGTGCCAAAAGGAAGCCCTATGTTAACAGTGTCCAGAAGGCTCGGAGACATCTGGGATGGACCATCACACAGTGGAAACGTGTACTGTCGTCAGATACATCAGTGTTTCAGGTATTTTTTGGGGAGAAATAGACGCCGTGTGCTCCGAACCAAAGAAGAAAAGGATCATCCACACTGTAACCAGCAACAAGTCCCAAAAGCCAGGGTCTGTCATGGTATGGGGTTGTGTCAGTGCTCTTGGTAAAGGTAACCTGCACTTCTGGGGTGCTCCATTAATGCTGAACAGTACAGAGAGATTTTGGAGCGCAACATTCTTCTCCAGGGATGCCCATGCATATTTCAACAAGACAATGCAGAGGAAGAGGATACAGGTACTGGACTGGCCTGCCTGCAGTCCCGACCTGTCTCCAATAGAGAATGTGTGGTGCATTTTGAAGTGCAAAATGTGACAACGAAGACTTAAGACTTGTTTGCAGGAAGAATGGGACAAAATGACCCCTGAAAAGACTTCATCACTTGGTGTCTTCAGTCCCTACATGTCTTTTAAGTGTTGTGAAAAGGAACAGCAACGTTACACAGTGGGAAATGCTTTACTGTCGTGACTTTCTTATGGGGGAAAACAATGAAGATCACATTACACATTACATAATGTTAGTTGTTCTGTCTGCAATGAAATAAGAAGATATGAAGTCAAAGTAAATATAGAAATCCCTTCTATCTTTTTTATTTGCGTTTTCCATACTGTTCCAAGTTTTTCTGATTTGGGGTTGTAATATTATTCCCTCCAGAACTGCCTTGCTCAACTCATTTATTGGAGAAGAAAAAAAGGCCAGAGTTGCTTCTCCCAATGCACTAAACTACATTTCTCTGACTGATATTTGTGCAAAGTTTATCAGGAAGTGATGATTTTGTTCTCTTTTGTTTCTTATTGGATGGAAACATTGCTTTATTCGCTAATGTTCTAGCCATATTCCAGTTTGCGCACAAATCTAATTTGGATGAAAACATAGCTAGTGTTAGTAGCTGTGAGTGCAGTCTGTGCACCTGAATGATCTTCATGGGGTCGATGCGTTTTCGAGGCTTCTTGGCGATGAACCCGCCGACGCCTCCATACTGCACCTCCAGACTGGGACGCTCCTGACAGGTCAGATCCAGGAGCTGCACAAAGTTCTCGTTCACCAGCACGTTCTGCGACCCAACACACACACACTGGCAGATTTCAGTACACAACAGTGTGTGTGCTGTGCTTATTCAAGCCTCATCAAGCAAAAGCAGAGTTTTTATCACATCACTCACACATATGTTGATGTCCTCGATGGCGGATTTTGGTGTGTTTTTGATCGTGTTGATTAAAGTGAGAGCTCCTTCCACCGTCAGTGAGTTATACGCCAGCTGGAGGGGAACAAGTATCAGTATATCCCACATGTCCAAATCACGTTGGAGTTGCTCAATATGGCATTTATCATGTAGAGTCGCTGTCTAAAATGAACACTGATGGTACAGAAGGTTTAAAGATGACATCAGTGATCTCTAATTGGTAGAATAAAAATATCTAAAGCAGCTTATACCATGAACATAACCTGAACTTAACCAGAACATGGAAAAGTTTCTTTATTATCATTTTGCATAGTTGATTGAGGTAATCTCACTTAGGGATCTCTAAACCAGAACATATGTTCAGGTTATGCTCTGTAACTGATGGTAATCATGAATCATGTTGATGTTAGAGCAGGAGGCTGGTCCATGAAGCTGAATTAGCTGGCTATCCAGTGAAATTTGAGTTTTATTTTGTAATAATTCGGGGTCCTTTTGTACCATGATGCCAACTTGGGTTTAATCCTTCTTTGTCACTATGTTAAGGTGCACAGCTAACCTGCTCTGAGGCAGGTTATATTCAGGTTATGTTCAGGCTATGTTCTAGTTATATTCAGGTTATGTTCTGGTTTAGAGATCACTAACTGAGATTCCATCAATCAACTGTGAGCACATTTGCCCCTATGTTCTGGTTTTGTTCAGGCTATGTTCTGATTATGTTGTAGTTATGTTCAGGTTATGTTCTGGTTTAGAGATCACTAACTGAGATTTCGTCAACCAACTGTAAGCAAATGTTCCCCTATGTTCTGGTTTTGCTCAGGCTATGTTCTGATTATGTTTAGGTTATATTCTGGGTTTATTCAGGTTATATTTAGGGTATATTCAGGTTATGTTCTAGTTTAGAGATCACTAACTGCAATTTCATTAATCAACTGTGAGGAACGTAAGGAGAGACACAACCTTATGGTCTGGTTATGTTCTAGATATGTTCAGGTATAATTTAGGTTATTTTTTGGTTATATTTTTGTTTAAAGATCAATAACTGAGATTCCACCAATCAACTGTGAGCAAATGTACCACCATGTTCTGATTATGTTAGGCTATGTTTTGGTTATGTTCAGGTCATATTCAGGTTATGTTCAGGTTATTTTCTTGTTTTGAGATCAATAACTGATATTCCACCAATCAGCTTTGAGCAAAGTGAGAATAAGGACATTCGTTCTTGTTCTGGTTATGTTCAAGTTATGTCTTGGTTATGTTCAGATTATGTTCTGGTTTAGAGATAACTAACCAAGTTTCCATCAATCAACTTTAAGAAAAGTGACAATAAAGTTACTCGTCAATGTTCTAGTTATGTTCAGGTTATGTTCTGGTTTTGTTCTGGTTATGTTCAGGTTATGTTTTGGTTATATCCAGGTTATGTTCTGGTTATGTTCAAGTTATGTTCTGGTTTAGCGATAACTAACCGACATTCCATCAATCGACTTTGAAAAATTGACAATGAAGACACTAATCCATGTTCTGGTTATGTTCAGGTTATGTTCTCGTTATGTTCAGGTTATGTTCTGGTTATGTTCTGATTATGTTCTGGTTTAGAGATAACTAACCGAGATTCTATCAATCAACAGTGAGCAAAGTTACAATATAGACATTCGTCTATGTTCTGGTTATGTTCAGGTTATGATCAGGTTATGTTCTGGTTATGCTCAGGTTATGTTCTGGTTTAGAAATAACTAACCAAGATTCCATCAACCAACAGTGAGCAAAGTGACAACAAGGGCACTATTTACTTTTTCTGGTTTTGTAAACTCAAAACTAATCCTGTAATCCTGAGTTTGTTCAGCCACCTTTGTGGTACCAGCCCCAGGTAATGTGTTTTCAGTGTTCAGAGGCTGACCTGCAGTACCCGCAGTGTGTCGTTGGCCTCCAGGCCTTTGCTCAGCATGCCGGCTCCTTCATCTGTGATCCGGTTGTTATTGAGGTCCAGATGCTGCAGTGTGTTGTTGAACTTCAGCGCTTCCCCCAGTGCCAGAGCCCCTTCATTTCCAAAGCCATTCCACGACAGATCCAGGTGTTTCAGAGTCGTGTTCACCTGAAAACACAGCCTTTACCCTAATTACCCTAGTTAAGCCTTTAAATGTCACTTTAAGCTGAATACTAGTGTCTTGAAGAATATCTAGTCTAATATTATGTGCTGTCATCATGACAAAGAGAAAAGACATGAGTTATTAGAGATGAGTTATTAACACTATTATGGTTAGAAATGTGTAGGAAAAAAACGTACATGTAAGAAAATTCTGGTAAATTTTACAAACAATAACAAATGATACAAACATTTTGTTAAATATATTGCATTATTATTATTATTATTATTATTATTATTTATTTTGTCTTCACCTTCAGTCCCGCACAGAAAGCGACGGCTCCTTTCATCCGCAGGTGATTCCAGCTCAGATCAAGAACCTCTAAACCATCGTTATTTGCTGCATGAACAAACATTTCATTACTGTACTGTCTGTCTGTCTGTCTGTGTGTTGTGAAGTTTAATTCACAGATGGTCTGTTTTATTCACCGATCATCTGGCCCAGATGTTCTCCACCTCTGCCACTGAACTCATTGTGGCTTAAATCCAGCTCCTTCACCCTGTAGTTGCTCTGAAAAACCAAAATTAGATTTTTCTTTTCTTGAAAATCAAAGTTATGTTTGTTTATACTTGCTTGCAGACATAAGTGGCATTTATGTAAGGGTTAGTTCACCCAAAAATGAAAATCTCCTGTTGATTTACTCACCCACAGGTCATCCAAGAGGTGTCTTTTGTTCTTCAGCAGAACATTAAAGCAGATTTTGAGCTGAATCTGTGGTGTCTGATGCTTCTTATAATGGCAGTGAATCGTGACAGGTTTTGTAGATTAAAATTAAACACATACAAATGAGTCCAAATCAATATTCACATCCTCTGATGACACGCTGAGGTCTTGTGAAGCGAAGCGATCGTTCCGAGTAAGAAACCAAACATTATTTATTATATCACTGGCTTTAATCCACAGTCTGGTCAAACAGTTTTCAAAGCATGTGCACATGTGGGTGAGTTTCATTTCTGTGTGAACAAACCCTTAAACTTACCGAAAGAGCATCTGCAAACCATTTGGCATCATCTTCAGTAAACTTATTGCCTGTGAACATAAGTGTTGTGTCTGTATGTCAGTCTGAATCAGCTTCAGCTCCTCATCATGTGGGATGATGGTCATAACCGTGAAGTACCTGAGAGTTTGAGGGATTTAATGGAAATGTTTTCCAGGAGCATTTTAGCCACACTCTCGGCTCCAGCAGACTGAAGTTGATTGTCTGAGAGGTCCTGAAAACACACACACACTTGGCACATGAAATAATACTACAGTAATGTACAGTAAATACTGTAGTGTTTTTGAACCATACTATAGTCCTTGAGTTAATCTGTTGCTATGGTAACACAACAACTAAAGTAATAGATATGTTGTGGTGATTCTACAGTTGCTATGGTAACACAACAGCTATAGTAATTAATCTGTTGTGGTGATTCTACAGTTGCTATGGTAACACAACAACTATAGTAACTGATTTGTTGTGGTGAGTCTACAGTTGCTATGGTAACACAACAACTATAGTAATTCATCTGTTGTGGTGATTCTACAGTTGCTATGGTAACACAACAACTATAGTAATTCATCTGTTGTGGTGATGCTATGGTTGCTATGGTGACACCAGCTATAATAATTGATCTGTTGTCATGTATATATATACTACAGTACACCACAGTCGACTGTAGTAAAAACGAATGTATTCTACAGTATTTATTACAGTTTATTATGGAAACCAAACATGGACACATTGAGATCATGCAAACACCACAGAGAGATGTCTCATGCTGTAGCCAGGACTCAAACCAGCGACCTTCTTGCTGTGTTAACCTTATATTTGACAATAGAAATAAAACCTTGTGCAGATGTGAGCAGCCGCAGGGAGACTCACCAGGTTGTGGATGGTGAAGTTGGCCCTCAGCATCTCCATCAGGTGTGTCGCTCCTTCAGCCCGCAGACAGTTATCAGCCAGCTCCAGAGTCGTGGTGTGCATGTCTGTCTGCGCACCGACACACACGCTGATGAGTGATTATATTACAGTACAGCTGTATTACAATTTAAAACAGCTGCTTTTACATGCATATTTATTGTTTACATGTGTTTCTTTGTATTTTTGATGAAACTGTGATTTTATCAACAATAAAGTTAAGAATTAAGAATGGTATTTACCAGGCTTCTTTGATCAACAGAGTTTATAGAATATAATATATTATAGAACAGAACATATTAAACGATGATCACATTTCCTGTTTCTTGATCATCAAGTCATAATATTATACTGATTTCTCAAGGGTCAATAGATTCTGAACACTGGAATAATGTTGAAAAAGCCGCTTTACATCACAGCTATATATTATATTATATTATAGTATATTATATTATATTATTGTATATTATATTATTATATTATATTATATTATATTATATTATATTATATTATATTATATTATATTATATTATATTATTATATTATTATATTATATTATATTATATTATATTATATTATATTATATTATATTATATTATATTATATTATTATATTATATTATATTATATAGTATAGTATAGTATGGTATAGTATAGTATAGTATAGTATTGTATTGTATAGTACAGTACAGTACAGTACAGTATAGTATTGTATTGTATAGTACAGTACAGTACAGTATAGTATAGTATAGTATAGTATAGTATAGTATAGTATAGTATTGTATTGTATAGTACAGTACAGTACAGTACAGTATAGTATAGTATAGTATAGTATAGTATAGTATAGTATAGTTTAGTATAGTATAGTATAGTATAGTATAGTATAATATAGTATAGTATAGTATAGTACAGCACAGCACAGCATAGTATAGTATAGTATAGTATAGTATAGTACAGTACAGTACAGTATAGTATAGTACAGTACAGTACAGTATAGTATAGTATTGTATAGTACAGTACATTATAGTATAGTATTGTATAGTACAGTACAGTACAGTATAGTATAGTATAGTATAGTACAGTACAGTACAGTATAGTATTGTATAGTACAGTACAGTATAGTATAGTACAGTACAGTACAGTATAGTATAGTACAGTACAGTACAGTACAGTATTGTATAGTACAGTACAGTACAGTATAGTATAGTATAGTACAGTACAGTACAGTACAGTATTGTATAGTACAGTACAGTATAGTATAGTATAGTACAGTACAGTATTGTATAGTACAGTACAGTACAGTACAGTATAGTATAGTATAGTATAGTATAGTATAGTATAGTACAGTACAGTACAGTATAGTATAGTATAGTACAGTACAGTACAGTACAGTATTGTATAGTACAGTACAGTACAGTATAGTATAGTATAGTACAGTACAGTATTGTATAGTACAGTACAGTACAGTACAGTATAGTATAGTATAGTATAGTATAGTATAGTATAGTACAGTACAGTACAGTACAGTATAGTATAGTATAGTATAGTATAGTACAGTACAGTACAGTACAGTATAGTATAGTATAGTATAGTATAGTACAGTACAGTACAGTACAGTATAGTATAGTATAGTATAGTATAGTACAGTACAGTACAGTACAGTATAGTATAGTATAGTACAGTACAGTACAGTATAGTATAGTACAGTATAGTACAGTACAGTACAGTACAGTATCGTATAGTATAGTATATTGTAGACTGTAGATGGTGCCACTTGAGTCTCACCACTAGAGCGATGGCTAGGGCTTTTCCTCCCAGTGGGCCGAGCCCGTGGTGGTTGAGGTTAATGGTGGCACAGCCCAGGTTTCTGATGAAGTATCTGACAGGAATGACTCCAACCAGTTTACAGGCCTGCAGGTACAATTCTTCAGTCGACAAATCCTTCCTGATCAGCTTCACCCCTGATACTGGAGAAAACACAAGTGCATCTTTCATCTGAATCACATAATGGGTCAGGGAAAGAAATGCATATAGAGCACATGATAAAGCAAAAACCCCTCCCCATCTTCATCCATGTGCCCTGTCAGAAAAAAAGATCTCTGCCAAAGCAGAGTTATGACACTGGCAACAGAGAGTTACTGGCCATCAAGTTTGACAGAGAGTTACTGGCCATCAAGTTTGACCATGAAGAATGGAGACACTGGCTAGATGGGGCTCGTCCCATTTTCTTGTGAATACTCATAACTTTGAGTATCTCAGAAACACAAGTCAGGTGGACCTACTTCAAAACCTGCTTTAATTTCTCAATTATCTATTGTCCAGCAACAAACAATGTTAAGTCCGATGCTCTTTTGAATTATTATGAATGATTTGATTAGGACAGTAAGGTCTGACTCTGCTTAGACTAAAGTCTGCTCACTGAACCTTCAATAATGTCCAGTATAGAATATGTGCTCATGCTGCAGTGGAAACAGAATGAATATTGTGTCTGACTCCATCATGAGCTTGGAGGACTGCATCCATACATCTCTGACATGACTCAAATCACTGATTAATAAAGTCATCTGGAATGGTGAAGAAAGCCTTCTTGCAGGACTCCCAGAGTTCATCAAGACTCTTTGTGTTCATCTTCAACGCCTCCTCCTTCATCTTACCCCAGACGTGCTTAATAATGTTCATGTCTGGGGACTGGGCTGGCCAATCCTGGAGCGCCTTGACCTTCTTTGCTTTCAGGAGCTTTGATGTGGAGGCTGAAGTATGAGAAGGAGCGCTATCCTGCTGGAGAATTGTCCCTCTCCTGTGGTTTGTAATGTAATGGGCAGCACAAATGTCTTGATACCTCAGGCTGTTGATGTTGATCATCCACTCTGCAGATCTCTCGCACGCCCCCATACTGAATGTAACCCCAAACCATGATTTCTCCTTCACCAAACTTGACTGATTTCTGTGAGAATCTTGGTCTATGTGTGTTCCAGTAGGTCTTCTGCAGTATTGGTGATGATTGGGATGCAGATCAACAGATGATTCATGGGGAAAATCACCTTCTGACACTTTTCAAAATGATCAACTAGAAGTCAAGTTATTATTTGTTTATCTGAAAACTGGGATCCACCACAAGACTTTTGTCAGGTAGTATACTTAGCCCAAAAGTAAAGTAGAATTAGATGGTTAGTTTGTATAGTTTGACCTTCAGTAGCCTCTGAAATAGCTAATCAGAGGTTGTTGTAGTTCAGAATACACAAAACTCTCACAAAACCCTACAGAATAAACTCGGTTTCATTCATAAATTAGATGTCATTTAAATTAAACTTTTTTTTGATTCACTGAAGCATGTATTACACAAACTAACACACCGAAAAATTTGACCTCTCTATCAGTGTATAATTCACTCCATTCCAAGGTAAACTGGGATCTTTAGTGACCACAGTCGGTGGGTATATGTGTCTAGTCTATGCACTCACCTGTTGTTGTTCTCCTGAAACCGGCTCCTGATAAGCGATCCATCAGATCTCCCAAAGACTCTAGTTATAAAAGACATTCAATATCAGTAATCACCCTATAACCTCAACTAACTCTCAATAACCTAACTGCTTTATATACTGTGACTGTTTTCAGTTTCATTAGTTGAAGTTTACCGGATGTCATTCATTCATTCATTCATTTTCTTTTCGGCTTAGTCCCTTTATTCATCAGGGGTCGCCACAGCAGAATGAACCACCAACTTAGGCAGCATATGTTTTATGCAACCCAGTACTGGAAAACACCCATACACACTCATACACTACAACGAATTTAGTTCATCAATTCCCCTATAGCGCATGTGTTTGGACTGTGGGGGAAACCGAAGCACCCGGAGGAAACCCACGCCAACACGGGGAGAACATGCAAACTCCACACAGAAATGACAACTGATCTAGTTGGGACTCGAACCAGCAACCTTCTTGCTTTGAGGCCGCTGTGCAAACCAGTGCCACCCCAGATCTGCAAATATATATATTTATAAATGACACCCTGACATTTTAAATATGTATATATATATATATATTCACCGTGAGTGTCCGCCTCGGTGTCGTCTGCATCCTCCAGATGGACGTCATGTGGATGTTCATTCTCGGTCAGACTGAGGGAATCCAGAGACAGACTGTGAACACTGCTGTCTGTAGTCTTCATCTTCTGCAGGCTGTGACATATACAGTATATCCACCTGCTGTGTGTTTATGAAGTGTGTATGTGTGTGTATGAAGATCTGCTGTGTCTGTGAGGTGTGTATGTGTGTGTTTGACGATCTGCTGTGTGTGTGAAGTGTATGTGTGTGTCTTAGCAACAGCTGTATATGTGATCCTGCTCTAGTCATTAAACATGCATGTTATTCCTGTACACACACACTTGCACAAACGCACACATGCAAACACACACACACAGTTACATACACATAATATAATATAATATAATATAATATAATATAATATAATATAATATAATATAATATAATATAATATAATATAATATAATATAATATAATATAATATGTATGACTCTGTGTCCCAGTGGTTAGCACTGAGGCCTCACAGCAAGAAGGTTGCTGGTTTGAGTCGAGTCAGTTAGTGTTTCTGTGTGGAGTTTGCATGTTCTCTCCGTGTTGGTGTGGGTTTCCTCCGGGTGCTCCGGTTTCCCCCACAGTCCAAACACATGCACTATAGGGGAATTGATCAACTAAAATGGCCGTAGCGTTTGAGTGTGTGTGTGTGAATGAGTGTGTATGGGTGATTCCCAGTACTGGCTTGCACCTGGAAGGGCATGTGGTGTGTAAAACATATGCTGGATAAGTTGACGGTTCATTCCGCTGTGGCGACCTCTGATTAATAAAGGGACTAAGCCGAAAAAAATGAAAAAAATGAATGAATAATATAATATAATATAAAAAAATGAGAAAAAATGTGTGTGTGCATTAATCAAGCTATGACATCATCCATAGACATATCATTAACGAGATGATTATTAAAAATGTTGCCCTTTTCTTATTATTTGCTACTTGAGAGAAAACAAGAGTCAAATTCAGCGAGAAAAACGGGAAAATACAAAGAAGACTTCAGACTTTTCTGTTTATGAATATTTGTTTTGTTTTTAATATAATTTTTTTATTTTATATTTTAATTTTTAATTTTTATTTTTATAAGATTCTTTCTAAAATTAAAAATAACACCTCTGAGGACTAAAATATGGATCACTCACATTTGTAAACTCAAAATCATCCAAATATTTGTTCAAAATGTTTGCATTAAAAAACAAACCAACTAGGGAGCTGCTTCCTCTACAAAACCACAACGCGAAAAAGTGACATCAACATCAGCATACTTAAAAATGGGAAATTTAATAAATGCAAAATAAGAAAAAACTGCATTAATGGTGCCAAGTTTGCGGAGGCGCGGCTGTCTGCGGGCAGTGACGTCACTCCGCCGGCGTCTGTCGTCACGCTCCTGTCGCCCCCTCGCGCTGGTTCGCTGTTCAGCTGCTGAATAATATAAAGTTCGTCGGTTTCCCAGATGATCGTCTGTGCGATGTTTTATGCGCTTTATCCGCTTTCCAGACTCCTCGAGAGAGTTTCAGGTGAGAATGCTTCTGTTGTTAGTGTGCTTTTCCCTGTTTCTGTTGATGACTCGGCCGCGCGCCTGCAGCACGAGCACGTGCGCCTCAACCATAATAATAATAATAATAATAATAAAGCACCGAAACACACACTAAAGTCAAGATCACTGTAATATATCCAATAGATCACCTCAGCTCTGGCTGATTATTGATGTCAACAGTGGACCCAGAGTAAACCCAGTTGAACAGGATTGAAATACTGCTGGCCTTTTATCTGATGCTGATGATATATCTCTAATAAATCATGTAACATGTATATGTAATTTAGTTAATCAGAGAACGGGGTAAGTTGTCACAGTTTAATTCATACTGCTGTCTCGGGTGTGTTTATTTTTGAACGTGTGTTTAAAAGAAAACACTCGTGAGGAGAAAAACAAATAGCCATGGTTGTGTTACTGCCATGTTAGTGTAAAACAGTGACCATATCATTAATGTATTCCATTATTTAACACCAGCACAGGAATCAGGCTATGCACATGCTTTTATACTAAGTATTTATTTTAAATGAGCTAATAAATTAATAAGCTAGCAAAATAACCTTTAATAGATACATGTGTGTTAACTTCTGTGACTTATTGATTTATTTGCTCATTTTACAGCACATTAAAGAAGTTGATTTGACACGACACATAAAATACTTGGTAGGTTTAAGATCAAATCTGATTACAATGCGCTGTTATAATGGCATATGATGTGTGTATGTCAGTCTGGTTATATTTTTATATGACAATATCATTAATGACATATTAATATTTCAAATTCATATTCAAATTATGTTAATATTTGAAAAAATATATGTTATTTGGTTTATTTTTAAAATAATTTTTCAAATATTATTTGTTTAAATATGAATTGAAATTGAAGTATTAATTATTACAATTTCTGAATTTTAAACATTTTAAAAAAATAATTGTTTAAAAAATATATTATTTAGATGTTATTTGGATTTTATTATTATTATTATTTTGGATTTATTTTAATATTAATTTCATTTGAAATATTATTTAGTTGAATATGAATTGAATTTGAAATATTAATTGTAAAAAACAATTTTTAAATTTCAAATATAATTAATTATTCAAATATTATTTGAATTTGAATTTTTTTTAAATGTTATTTAAATTTGAATTGAATTTGTAAACAAATAAAGTTATTTTTCAAATATTAATTATTTAAATATTATTTGGATTTAAAATATTAATTAGTAAGAGTGGCATGGTGGCGCAATGAGTAGCCTCACAGCAAGAAGGTCACTGGTTTGAGCCTCAGCTGGGTAAGTTGGCATTTCTGTGTGGAGTTTGCATGTTCTCCCTGTGTTGACGTAGGTTTCCTCCGTGTAATCGGGTTTCGCCCAGTCCAAAGACATGCGGTGTAGGGGAATTGGGTAAACTAAATTGTCCATAGTGAATGGGAGTGTATGGATGTTTCCCAGTGATGGGTTGCAGCTGGAAGGGCATCCAAAAACATATATGTTGGAAAGGTTGGTTGTTCATTCCGCTGTGGCGACCCCTGATTAATAAAGGGACTAAGCCAAAAAGAAAATTAATGAATAAATGAATATTAATTATTGGATTTAAAAAAACAAATCAAATTCATATTTAAATAAATAATATAAAAAAAATAATGACAATTTCAACTATAGTGTCTCCTTTTGAACTAGATCTGCATCCTCCAATCAGATCAGTGTGTTCTGTAATCAGTGTTTGTGGTGTGTGTCCGCAGCAGTGTGGCAGAAGGCTCCGTCAGTGCATGTGAATGGCAGAGAGGTTTGGGACGGTGGCGGTGAACAGCAGCAGACGGGACGCTCACTCCAGAGGAACAGCACACAGAGATCAGCACACCGTCCACAACACAAACACACACACACACACAGTCCTCAGGTACAGTAGACTTCTGCCTGTATCAAGTATAGTTGCGGGTAATGCACAACACCTGTTTTTCAGCTGCCAGTGATGTTCCGGTGAAACTGCAATATTTAGTTTTCACAGGAGGACGACGGTATTAATAAATAAATTAATGTATTAATGTATATGTGTTAATAAATTAACTGTATTAATATCAACATACTGCTTGTCTATCCTCAGGGAACACTGGTGGAGACTCTAGAAAGAGGACAAGTGGAAGAAGAGCTGCACAAGACTCTGTGTGATGTCAGTCAGATGGAGGGAGTGCTGTCAGAAACACCGCTCGCCGGTCTGGAGGACACACACCATCCAGATCCTGTGAAGAACCAGGCTGAATCTGACAACATCACCCAAGAAGTCGGATTATCTCCGCATCTGACAGCAGACGCTCCCACAGGTGCAGAATATGGGCTGTTGATGTATCAGCCCTGTCAAACATGATGATGATATGATGAATATGATTAGTATTGTCATCATTTACAATGCAGTAACTGGGTAAAGGTCGCATGAAGTGGATGTTTGACGTGATCTCAACTCAAACAGAGAGGGCGGGACATAGTGTAGCCCCTCCCCTTAAAAAAAAAAAAACAGCCAATAGTGTTCTGTTTTAAACAGCTCTGCCTGTGAGAGTGGCCGAGCTCAAGCGTGTCAAATCAATGAGAAGGAGGAGGCGGGGCATGTCAGACACTAGAGAGCATCTGATTGATTGAATCTGGAGATTTTATGAGAAACTATGAGGTATGGGACCAAATTCCTGCCTAAAGTATCATGGTCGCGAATAGAAAAATATTAAGATTGTAATATATATATATATATATATATATATATGATTTAATGTTATAAAAATGGACATTGCGTGTAAAATTATAACGAGCAAAAACTAAACTCAGAATAAGAACGAGGTCGCGTACCGAAAGATGATGAGCGTGAATCAAAATTTAATACATGTTTGGACGAAATCAGTTTTCCCGCTCATATTATCATATCTGAACCAAAAGATGCAATGCGAGTTTCATTTAAATCACAGACGGGCTTCAGCGTCATCATTGGTCCACTAGTCGAGATTGACAGTTGCTCGTCCAGCCAATCTGATGAACGGGGAGGGGACATCGCTCCAATGTAAAGCTGCGGTCACACTGCACTTTTCTCCCCATAGACTTCCATTCATACGCACGCCAATGCGTCAGACCAGAAACGCAAGCTCGTCCGACAAGTTTTGCAGCTCACTGCATTGCAAAGTTCAAGCTTGGTGAACTCTGACCTGCGAAATGCATCCCATGACTGCGCGAGACCAATCGAAGATCAAAACATGACCTCTCTGGACAGAAAAACGTGGAGCAATCACTCGCTTTATTTAAAAGTCTAATCATGTTGTTTAATCCCGCCCCTTTTTAAAGTGCCGTATCACAGAGTTCCGTATGGTCAAACTCAAGTGTGACCGACAGGGGCGTAGCGGACATTTTAAAAGTGTGGGGGGGCGGCTGTATGAGATCATATGTTCATATAATTATTAATCACCTGTTTCTAAATGGTCTGTCTCTAAAAGTGAGGGTGACGGATTCCCCCCCTGTCCCCCCTGGTTGCTACGCCCCTGGTGACCGAGGCATAACCCGTGGCTGCTCATTGTGGCAGGCTGTCAGTGATCGCTGAGGTTTCATATAATACATATGTGCTGTATCTTCTGACACCTGATATAAACCACAATCTTCTCTGAGGCGCTATCATTCATTCTTTCGTTTTCCTTCAGCTTAGTCTCTTATTCATCAGAGGTAGCCACAGTGGAATGAACCGCCAACTATTCCAGCATATGTTTTACGCAGCGGATGCCCTTCCAGCTGCAACTCAGTCAATACAAGTAAACTGTAACTTACGTAAATTACTGTCTGTTTGTCTCCTCCGCAGAAGCAGACGGCTGTGATGGCGCCGGGTCATTAATGCAGGGTTGTTCTGCAGGCTCTGGAGGTGCAGCTCTTCTTGAGTCCCGCAGCCCTGTGTTTGGCCTGTCAGCTTTACTGTCAGACACTCAGCAGTTCCAGATGGACGCTGAGCCCGTCGGGTGGCACTTTCCCGTCGGACACGGCTTGGCGGAGATGTGTTACTGTCCTTACGTGCAGTTTCCGGACGTCAGCTACTATCCTGCATTTCAAGACCATGACAATATAGAAGGTCAGATTGATCCTGCAACATAATGTTCGCTTAAAGTAGGGCTGCACGATACTGTAATGTGTATTTATATAGTGCATCTACTGTTGAAGTCGCCCTCCTCTATATTTCATTTCTCTTTGCCATAATGACAGCACATAATATTAGACTAGATATTCTTCAAGACACTAGTATTCAGCTTAAAGTGACATTTAAAGGCTTAACTAGGGTAATTAGGGTAAAGTTAGGGTAATTAGGCAAGTCATTGTATAACAGTGGTTTATTCTGGAGACAATCCAACACTAATATTGCTGAAGGGGGCGAATAATATTGACCTTAAAATGAGTTTAAACAATTAAAAACTGCTTTTATTCTAGCTGAAATAAAACAAATAAGACTTTCACCAGAAGAACAAATATTAGAGGAAATACTGAGAGAAATTCAGCTGTATCCCAATCATTTGGGGAATATTTGAACAAGAAACAGAAGATTCAGAGGAGGGTGAATAATATTGCTCTCAACCAAATATTGCCATTACTGTGTATCATAGTCAGACTTTCTCCTCTTCTCTCCAAGTGATGTGGCGAGTGTGGGAGGACCTTAGTGAACCCCGCAGCAGTGACAGTGCAGACGCGTCTCCGGTGTTCGACTTCAGCATCATGTCTTATAATATTCTGGCTCAGGATCTGCTGGAAGCCAATCCACATCTGTACACACACTGTGCAGAGGACGTGCTGAGGTGGGAAAACCGGCTCCAGTCCATCCTGAAGGAGCTGCAGATCTGGCAACCTGATGTAAGACAACATTATTCATTCATTCATATAGCTCCAGATCTGGCAACCCGATGTAAGACAACATTATTCATTCATTCATATAGCTCCAGATCTGGCAACCCGATGTAAGACAACATTATTCATTCATTCATATAGCTCCAGATCTGGCAACCCGATGTAAGACAACATTATTCATTCATTCATATAGCTCCAGATCTGGCAACCCGATGTAAGACAACATTATTCATTCATTCATGTAGCTCCAGATCTGGCAACCCGATGTAAGACAACATTATTCATTCATTCATATAGCTCCAGATCTGGCAACCCGATGTAAGACAACATTATTCATTCATTCATATAGCTCCAGATCTGGCAACCCGATGTAAGACAACATTATTCTTTCATTAATTTATATAGCTGCACATCTGGCAATCGGATGTAGGATAACCATTCATTCATTTATTTTTATAACTGCACATCTGGCAACCGGATGTAGGATAACCATTCATTCATTTATTTTTATAACTGCACATCTGGCAACCGGATGTAAGACAACCATTCATTCGTTCATTTATTCATATAGCTCCAGATCTGGCAACCGGATGTAAGACAACCATTCATTCATTCATTCATTCATTCATATAGCTCCAGATCTGGCAACCAGATGTAAGACAACCAACCATTCATTCATTCATTCATTCATTCACTTATATAGCTGCACATCTGGCAACCGGATGTAAGACAACAATTTATTCATTCATTTATTAATATAGCTGCACATCTGGCTACCGGATGTAAGACAGCCATTCATTCATTTATTTATTTATTCATATAGCTCCAGATCTAGCAACCAGATGTAAGACAACCATTCTTTCATTCATTCATTCATTCATTCATTCTTTCATTCATATAGCTCCAGATCTGGCAACCGGATGTAAGACAACCATTCATTCATTCATATAGCTCCAGATCTGGCAATCGGATGTAAGACAACCATTCATTCATTCATTCATATAGCTCCAGATTTTGCTACCTGATGTAAGACAACCGTTCATTCATTCATATAGCTCCAGATCTGGCAACCGGATGTAAGACAACCATTCATTCATTCATTCATGCATTCATTTATTCATATAGCTCCAGATTTTGCTACCTGATGTAAGACAACCGTTTATTCATTCATATAGCTCCAGATCTGGCAACCGGATGTAAGACAACCATTCATTCATTCATTCATGCATTCATTTATTCATATAGCTCCAGATTTTGCAACTGGATGTAAAACAACCATTCATTCATTCATATAGCTCCAGATTTTGCAACTGGATGTAAGACAACCATTCATTTATTCATTCATTCATGCATTCGGTTAACAGATGTGCAGCTAAATGAATGAATCTGTATACATTCACCTTTGATGCAGTGTGCAGTGAGTAAAAGAAAAGGTTATGAACTCTTTTCGAAAGTCTCCTTATTCAGAAGATAAATAGAGATGTCCTTTCCTAAACCCAATGGTTCATGTATCTATTTAATGTTAATATTTCTATTTTGCACAGATTGTTTGTCTTCAGGAAGTGCAAGAGGATCATTTTGAGGAGCAGATGCATCCTATCCTGATCGACATGGGTGAGACGTGGCCAGAATTATTATGGGCACATCTAAACTTGCTGCTGATGTGAACAGCAAAACGCAAATATGTTCAGTAGATGTTCACTATTATTATGGTAGTGACAGATGTAGTATGGTCTTGTTTATAGTTCAAATATCTGAATATTCTTACATCAAGGAGCATTTTCTAGACTAGTAAAAACTATGGTCTTGTTTTCAGAAATCGGTCAAAATAAGTGAGTTTTTCCTTAAAACAACCTAAACAATCTTCCAGTGAGGTGAAAAATAAGCAAAATAATAATGTTTTCACTTTGAAATAAGATTATTTTGATTACCCCATTGGCAGATTATTTTGCTTGTTTTAAATTAAAAACGCACTTACTTTTTACGTATTATTTCTCAAAACAAGACAATATTTTACCATCAAAATATATGATATGATATATGATCAGTGCTTTACTAAAAGATAGGTCTTTACTCTAGTTTTGAACTGAGAGAGTGTCTGAGCCTATGAGATTATCAGGAAGGCTATTCCAGAGTTTAGGAGCCATATATGAGAACCCTCGACCTCCTTTCGTGGACTTTGCTATTCTAGTTACTACCAGAAGCCCTGAGTTTAGAGATCTTAAAGAGCGGGTTGGATTATAGTGAGACAGAAGGTTGGTTAGATAAACAGGAGCCAGATTATTTAACGCTTTATTGCTTATAATCCATGTTTTATAATATAATAAATGTAATAATAAATTTAAATAAAGAATAAAATTTGTCTTTATTGATTTCATCGTAAGGCGACGCAGTTGCGCAGTAGGTAGTGCTGTCGCCTCACATCAAGAAGGTCGCTGGTTCGAGCCTCGGCTGGGTCAGTTGGCGTTTCCGTGTGGAGTTCGTTCTCCCTGCTCCGGTTTCCCCCACTGTCAGTCCAAACACACGTAGTATAGGTGAATTGGGTAGGCTAAATTGTCCATAGTGTTTGTGTGTGAGTGAGTGTGTATGGATGTTTCCCAGGGATGGGTTGCGGCTGGAAGGGCATCTGTTGCGTAAAACATGCTGGATAAGTTGGCGGTTCATTCCGCTGTGGCGACCCCGGATTAATAAAGGGACTAAGCCGAAAAGAATATAAATGAATGAATGAATGAATGGTTTCATTGTCTTGACTGCATGTTTTTGGTCCAGGTTATACATGCATCTATAAGCGGCGCACAGGCTCAAAAACAGACGGCTGTGCGGTGTTTTACCGCAGTGAACGCTTCATCCAGCTCTCCGTCAGCCTGCTGGAGTTTCGCCGCTCGGAGTGTGAGCTGCTGGATCGGGATAATGTGGGTATCGTGCTGCTCCTCCAGCCCACGGCGGGACCCAATCATCAGTTTACACCGGTGTGTGTTGCCAACACACACCTCCTGTTCAATCCCAGGAGAGGAGACGTGAAGCTGGCCCAGCTCGCCATCATGTTCGCCGAGATCCACAGCGTCATGCAGAAATGCAGGAGTGAAGGGAAAAGCTGTGAGCTGATTCTGTGTGGAGACTTCAATGCTTTACCCAGGAGTCCTCTGTGGACGCTGATCACCACCGGGCAGCTCTACTATCACGGCTTACCAACGTGGATGGTGAGAGACCCTGATTACTGGCATTTTTTACAATGTACAGTTGAAGTCAGAATCACTTGCCCTCCTGTGAACAGATTCAGGCATTTCTCACAGTATTTCCTCTAATATTTGTTCTTCTGGAGAAAGTCTTATTTGTTTTATTTCAGCTAGAATAAAAGCAGTTTTTAATTGTTTTAAACCCATTTTAAGCTCAATATTATTCGCCCCCTTCAGCAATATTAGTGTTGTAAAAACACTGCAAATACATTGATGGTTTGTGCAGGTTTCAGGCCAGACGGATTTGTCATATAAAGCTCATCACAACAGGCTTTTCTCCCCATTGTGGCCCAGCAGCCTGTGCATTACTGACCGCTGCCAGTACAAAACTGACACACACACCACAGCTTCAGGTCAGTGCCAGATATACATGAACTCACCAGCCACTTTATTAGGTACACCTTACTTGTACCAGGTTTGACCCCTTTTGCCTTCAGATCTGCCTTAATCCTTGATGGCGTAGATTCAACAAGCTACTGGAAATATTCCTCAGAGATTTTGCTCCATATTGACATGATAGCATCACACAGTTGCTGCAGATTTGTCAGCTGCACATCCATGATGCCAATCTCCCGTTCCACCACATCCCAATGGTACTCTATTAGATTGAGCTCTGGTGACTGTGGAGGCCATTTTAGTACAGTGAACTCATTGTCATGTTCAAGAAACCAGTCTGAGATGATTGGTGCTTTATGACATGGTGCGTTATCCTGCTGGAAGTATCCATGCTTTCATGTTGTTGACGCCAAATTATGAGCCGAGCATCCGAATGTGTCAGCAGAAATGGAGACTCATCTGACCAGGCAACGTTTCTCCAATCTTCCATTGTCCAGTTTTGGTGAGCCTGTGTGAATTGTAGCCTCAGTTTCCTGTTCTTAGCTGACAGGAGTGGCACCCGGTGTGGTCTTCTGCTGCTGTAGCCCATCCGCCTCAAGGTTGGACAGAGATGGTTGTAACGAGTGCTTATTTGAGTTACTGTTGCCTTTCTATCAGCTGGAACCAGTCTGGCCATTCTCCTCTGACCTCTGGCATCAACAAGGCATTTGCGCCTACAGAACTGCCGCTCACTGAATATTTCCTCTTTGTCATTCTCTGTAAACCCTAGAGATGGTTGTGCGTGAAAATCCCAGTAGATCAGCAGTTTCTGAAATACTCAGAGCAGCTCGTCTGGCAGCAACAACCATGCCACGTTCAAAGTCACTTAAATCCCCTTTCTTCCCCATTCTGATGCTCGCTTTGAACAGTAGCAGATCGTCTTGACCATGTCTACATGCCTAAATTTGCGTTAACGAGCAGTTGGATAGGTGTACCTAATAAAGTGGCCGGTAAGTGTAGTTACAAGGTATTTAAAATCCAACATGGTCTTTGATTGCCAGCGTGTGTGTGTGTGTTTTATTTTCAGATGGTAAACAGCAGTACAGCCATGAGTTTATGTGTCAGCTGCGCTTCAGTGACGCGGCGTGTGTTCGGCCTGCAGATCTGGAGCTCATACCTGGAGTAACAGACAAAACACCGGGTAACAGATTCACCTGCTTCAGCTCTGCACCAGCTAATGCTAGGCCCAGTTCAGACTAAATATGGTTCAAGTCACAGTTGACATGCTATTAAATGCATGAGCACTGATATGGAGCTCCATGGTTTTTGACAAACGACACATTCATGTAAAAGTCTCAGATTAGTACACAGCAACTGGGGAAATTGTTTAGATCCTCACACATATAGGGTAAACGTGTTCAAATATTCTCTGATTTTTAATCTCTACTTTTTGCAGACCCAGGAGACATGTTTAATCTACGGTGAGTTTCATTTATTATTATTAAATGTTGTTTTTTAATATTCGTGAGCTGTTTGGTCTCTAAATGGTGAGCAAATGCTAAGTATGTCCATCTAACATAATTGTTTAGCCAATGAACGCAAAGTTACTCTGGGCTGCACAAAAGTATTGATATTTAGAGCAAATGCTGTTTGTAAGGGAAACGCAAGACCTTTATGATGCTTCAACACTGTCATGTTTATCTTCTGTTATTTCTTTATGAGTTTAACATTAACTTTTATCTTATAACTCATTATTTATCCACATGTAGCTCAAACATACGGCTATAATCATCACTGTAATGCAGTCCCTGACTTTCTCCAGTTCTCTACAGGGTGTGTGTTTTGTGTTCGTTTGATGTTTGTGTCACGTTTTCTCCTTAATATGTCTGTTTTTTTGTTAATGTTGGCTTTGGTATGAGCACTTATACACTGTTTAGGGTCAGGATGACACAGAGGCTCTTTTCCTCAGTCAAAAAACTCAAATGGTTGCCTTCATATAAATAGTATAATATTTTGTGACATTGTCTACCTATATGCGCACACATATACACACACATATAGGCAAAACTAATCATTTCCAAAACTGTAATCACACTAGTTATTAACAATACTGGTTATTTTTGTAACCTGCAGATGGCACTTTCATTTACATCAATATTAAAGTCATTTTTTTTAATAAAAATGTCCACTTTTATGCGAGTTAGTGGTGTTGTGGAGTGGTAAATTGGTCAAAATATCACTCCATATTTCCCAAATCATAACATAGACGTGTATACAAGAAGTAAACACAATAATTATATATAATTGATATTGTAATTGTATTTATTTGTATGATAACGCAGTGTTTGGGGTCATGCTGGCAGACTGCTGAAATAAACAGTACATAAAGCTTATTATAGGGTGAAGGTATTAATTTTCTTCTCTTCTGCACGTTTATTGTAGCACAGAAACATAAACTAAAGTATTTTGACAACTCAAATGCTAAAATCTGACTGTATTTGGCAGGTTCAGTCCTTGTTTACGTCACAGGTTGAGTCTGACGTCTGCTTATAGTCATATTCATCCCGAAACTCTGACTGATCTGGTCACCACACTGAACTCTGAAGGAGCCGCAATGGTCGACTACATCTTCTACTCTCGACGGCAGAAGAGCCGCTTCAACGGAGGCAAAGGTAACATATCATTCATTCAGCTTAGTCCATTATTCAGAGGTTTACACAGCAGAATGAACCGCCAACTATTCCTGCATAGTTTTACGCAGCTGATGCCCTTCCAGCTGCAACCCAGTACTGGGAAACACCCATACACTCTCACATTCACACACATACACAGTTTAGTTCACCCTATTCACTTATAGCACATGCAGGGTTGGGTATCTTTTGGGGTTATTTTGAAAGTAGTTCTAAATCGATACGTTTAAAATGGTACCGGTGCCAAAACTGTGCCCGAACCGTTACTTTTGAGCCACAAAATTATGATGGATGACTCTAGAAAAATCTTTTATTCAACAAAAAATAATAATAAATTAAATTAAACTTTTAAGTTTAAATCATACATAAATATATATTTAATTTGCATTATTATATATATTTTGGCCATTTGTTTAGCATGAATTTAAGACATGCATTATGCAACTAACATTACATTAACAGCATGTGTTGAGTGTGTTCTGTATGTGACACTGCTGTATGTATTGAGTGTGTTCTGTATGTGACACTGCTGTATGTGTTGAGTGTGTTCTGTATGTGACACTGCTGTATTTTTTTTAAGTATGCTGCACATAGTATTGTATTTATTTTCTGCATGTGACGCTGGTCTGACGAGTGTGTTTGTGTTTTTCAGAGAGCTCTGGTGGTCTGAAACTGCTGGCTCGTCTGTCTCTGCTGTCTGAGGCTCATCTCTGGTCTCTGCGAGGTTTACCCAGTGAAACCTTTCCCTCTGATCATCTCAGCCTGTTGGTCAAACTTCAGCTCAGTGAATAAATGACCACGCTAACAAATGCTTTTCTCTGTTATTTTAATTGCCTTCGTTTTGTGAATTAAAAAACAAATTCAGTTTAGGTCAGATCAGTATTATGTTGTCTATTTTTCAGAGTGTGTGTGTGTGTGTGTGTGTGCACTACAATCCAGCACGATGCATGTGAGGAATATGACAGTGTGTATAATTGACCATGTTCCTAATTAATAAATCATAATTATACACTTGGTTTGTTGTGATTATTTGATTCTATATTGAATGCACCTGGATAAGTAAATGTGCTGCTGTTAATTTTGCTAATTGAACGATCTGTTAAACCCTGCAGTAAATAAACTCCAGCTGGTCCTAAACGCAGCACTATGATCATATCAGTCCAGTTCTGTCAATATAGCTCTGGCTTCCCGAGTCAATTTTTGAAGCAACAAACATTCACCACCTGAAGACAGACTATTCTACAGCACTAATAAGAGTTTCTGCTGTTAGTATGGTTTAATTATGACCACGAGAGATGCTGAAGCTGCTTTTCTTCCTATTCCAATGTCTTCCTGTTTGGGAAGCGTTTAAGAAATGATCAATTTGATTTCAAAGTTAGTTTGGGAAAAGAAAAGACCAAGAATAAGACTAAAAATACTTACAGTGCGTCATGCAAAGAAAAACACACCTTACTATTGTGCTGCTCAGCTCAGGGCAATCACTGCTTGGCTTGGTGTTGATAAATGCTGGGTAATCTAAAACCAAATTGGGTAAAATATGGACAAACTCAAACATTGGGTTAAATTTGGTCATATAAATTTAATTTTAAAAAGTTAACCCAGCAATTGGTTCAGTCTATAATACACCCAGAAATGGGTTGAAGTGTGATCAGCTCTGTGATTGGCTGTCGGTCATAGCTGATGTGTTTTTCAGTCAGAGCTCATATTCACTCAGCAGGATTGTGAATCTCCCACAGCTCCACAGATTTAGCAAGCCAAATATTTCACAGGCGATTCTCTCCATTGTGATTTGTAACAATCCACACCATGAGATTATCGCTCGCTTCAAACGGCACCGAACTGCATCCGATTTCATGCATCTGTCGTGAGTTGTGTGATTTCAGCATTGCAGCACAAATATATATTCACTAATAGTGTTTCATGTCTTTATTCTTCATCGTCTCCATGGTCTAGTCTGATCATGTACAAGTTAAATAGCTAAAGGAATCAAACACACGCTACTTTAAAAAGAGTTTCCTCCAGTGTCTCTGCTGTTTGGTAGTCAGTGATAGTAGTGTCCTCCTCCTCGTCCTCCTCGACTCCATCTTCCCGTCCTCCAGCCGTCTCCTCCACCCGTCTGCCATCCTCCTCCTCTATGTCCTGCCCCTCGCCCTCCTCCATCGGATCTCTTCCTCCAAGTGGGCATCTCCGGGGCAGGAGCCTGGATCTCAGACGGACGCCCGCCGCGGTCAGGAACTCGACCCATCAGGATCTGAACACACATAGCAGAACATCACACACACTAGAGCAGGGAATCTCATTGTTAATGTTCATGACAAACAACTTTAATAGATGATGTTTTTCTGCTAACTTTGAATCAGTGAATGTTTTTCCTAACTTTAGTGAACATTGCCTAGACGCTGTGAGAACGTTAGCTGGGTAACATCTCTTCTCCAACCATTAGTCAATTTAATGACTGGCATTTGTTTAATAGGCAGCTATCATGCATTATTACATGCGTATTTTACAAAACCTAATAATCAAAGCTAAATATCTGAACTAGTTATATTCCAAATTTGAAATTGGTATCTCAAACAATGAGCTTTCATTGTAGGAGATTTGTTTGGCCGCAGTACCAGACATGACCACCAGATGACACTTTCATCCATTTTTGTCCAAATACAGTGAATTGGGCAACACACATACACGCAAGTCAATGCTCGTTATTTTTCTGTTTCAAGCTCACGCCCGCACAATCTAATTTAAATACACAATCTACTCTGAAATTAAGAAATGATTCATAATCGCTAGAGAAAGAATTGGTAAATCATTTGTTTTCTCGCACCCAGACCAAATCCAGCACATCAATATGCGGAAAAGTCCCTTTATGGCAAGTCATTTCACTCGTCGGCCATCTTTAAAACGTCACTCGAGCATTCTGTTTGAACAGGAAACATCAAACTCTCCCGAATGACTTGTCAAACTTACGATTACATTTCATATTTGGAATCACCAATAAAATTAAAGACGAGCTCTGGTTTCATTATTAAACGTTTGATTTAAACAAAACCTGCATTTTTTCAGGTTGCCTGAGCTAATGTGCACTCAAAGGGAACGAGATCACGACACCAACCTCATTTATGGCCGTTACACATTACAATCCTCTGAATAATGATCATCCAGTCGTGCTTGGTTGTTGGTAAATCTCAACCAGAAATGACAGCGACTCTCTGTTTACTAGTTTGTGTAGTTTCTGTCATGTGATGCGTGTTTGACACGATAGACTGTATCTCGGGTTCACTTCATACACATTTCAGGTGTATTTGGATCATTTCAGAGTAGAGATCTGAAGCTTTATGCTGATATATTTCTCAGGTGTGTAAAGCAAGTATTGGCTGAGATATCAGTGTCTTTGCTGAGCCCAGAGGATCATAATGAAGCTGCAGAAACTGTCATAAACACACATCTGCTCCGAGCCCCCCTCCCGAAGAATCACCAGTCTACAGCGATCGCTGATTGGCTCCTGTATTAGTAGGCGGGGCTTTATTCGCCATATTGACCGTTACACTTTCCCCCATTCTGAATAATATGAGTGGCGTGTCTTGTGTATTCTGTAGTCTGCGGTACGCACCCTGTTGACGGCGCAGCTGGTGTTCTGGCGGCTGGATCCGCTGCTGGTCTTCACCATATTGCAGATGTCTCTCCGCGCCGCCAGCAGATGAGCCAAACTCACGCTCGACCTGACGGACAGAGCGTATCTCTTGGGCTGATACGCCCGCGCCATCTGATCAATCTTCACCTGAAAACAACAAATAAATCAATGCATGGCTTCTGATGAGGTGCGAGTCCATTACAATTCATTCATTCATTTTCCTGTGGCTTAGTCCCTTTATTTATCAGGGATCACCACAGCAAAATGAACCGCCAACTATTCCAGAATAGTTCCAGAATAGAAACCCACGCCAACACAGGGAGAACATGCAAACTCCACAAAGAAACACACACTGACCCAGCCGGGACTTGAATCAGCGAGCTTCTTGCTGTAAGGCGACAGTGCTAACCACTGAGCAGCCGTGCACCAAGTCTTTTACAAATTTGTGCAATATTTTCTAGGTGTCGATAAAAACTATTGCAAAATGACATAGTTTCTATTAACCAATCCTGTGCGACTCAAACCCATCCGCTCGCGATAGTTCACTCCAGAAATCATGGCGACAGAAAGTCCTTTTTATTTTACTTGATCACTGTTATTTGTCAACGAAGGAGACATCTGCGCATTACACAGTGGGCGGTTTTATTTAGATTTATTTTATGATACAATTGTCACCATTAAAAGGAACACTCCGCATATTTTTGGGAAATAACAGGCTCATTTTCCAGCTCCCATAGAGTTAAACTGTTGAGTTTGATCATTTTGGAGTCCATTCAGCCGATCTCCAGGTCTGGCTAAGCACTTTTAGCTTAGCTTAGCATAGATCATTTAATCAGATTAGACCATTAGCATCTCACTCAAAATAAGATTTTGCTTATTAAAAAGGAAAGTGCACTAATATTACGCAGCACCTGAAACAAGTCTCCAGGCGTAATATAATCGCACTGCTGCAGTCATGGTGCAGCAGTACAGTTCCTTGGAAAATCAGAGTTTACCTCCTACTAGCCATCAGCCAAGAAATAAGCAACTTTTCATTTTCTGTAGTCTCAAGATGAATGTGTAACTTGGCACTAAGGGTGAAACAAACAAAAAGTAAGGTCAAGAATCTTGGTGTGACTCTGGAGTAGGATCTGAGTTTCAATAGTCATGTTAAAGCAGTTAGTAAATCAGCAGACTATCATCTCACAAGAATCAGATGCTGTGTCTCCAGTGAGGACTCAGAGAAACTTGTTGATGCTTTTATCAGCAGTAGGGTGGATTACTGTAATGGCCTCCTCACTGGCCTTCCCAAAAAGACAGTCAGACAGTTACAGCTCATCCAGAACGCTGCGACTAGAATTCTGACTAGAAGCAGAAAATCAGAGCACATCACACCTGTCCTCAGGTCTTTACACTGGCTCCCAGTTACATTCAGAATAGATTTTACAGTATTATTACTGCTCTATAACTCACTAAATGGCCTAGGAGCTCAATACATTACAGATATGCTCACTGAATACAAACCTAACAGATCACTCGGATCTTTAGGGTCAAATAGATTAGAAATCCCAAGAGTTCAGTCAGAGCAGGGTGAATCAGCCTTCAGCTACTAACAGCGCCCTCTGCTGCTGGAATCAGCTTCCAGAAATGATCAGATGTGCTCATTAGGCACATTCACATCAAGACTGAACACACATCTGTTTAGCTGTGTCTTTACTAAATGAGCACTGTACTACGTCCGACAAATCACACTAGCATCCCTTTCTTTTCTTTTTCATTCTTTTATAACCTGTTTAACACATTTTAATCTGCTTTAATCATTTTTATTCTCTGTTGTTTTTATTTTCTTATTCTTGTCTCTTTTATTCCTGTTTATGTAGAGCACTTTGAATTGCCACGGTGTATGAAATGTGCTATAGAAATAATCTTGCCTTGCTACATGATTTAACTACAGAAGAGTCGAGCTTTTAATAGGAAAATTAACTAACAACTTTTTTCATGCTAATGGTCTAATCCGATTCAATGATCTATGCTAAGCTAAGCTAAAAGTGCTTAGCCAGACGCCTCCACAGAAGACTGATGCCTACTGCATGGTCTGTTCAGCAATGTTGATGTGAATAAATGAGAGCTAATCAGAGCAGCCGGCGTTAGCATCTACAGTCTACATTCTGCCACACCTATTTAAAACCGAGCGTTCTCTTGAGGGGGTCAAAAATAGCCAAAAGTCACACCGCGATAATCAATAAAAAACTAAACAAGCTAAATTTTACAAATAGCATAAGACTGAAATATAATATGTGGTCACCTTGGCTCTGTCTGACCAGCTGAAGGACTGAACGGTGACGTCGAGGCGTTTGATGAGCATCCGCCGCCGGCACTCGTACTCCGCCGACAGAGTGCTGTTGATCTTCTCCAGCTCCTCCTGCACACACAGATACACACAATTTACACACACACACTTTACACACAGCTGACGGAGCTCAGGCTGACTCTCACCCATCGCTCTGCACTGATGCTTCTCTCCAGCGCTGGAGCTCCGATGTGCGTCTCTGGAAGCTTCTCCAGCAGAGCATTCACCTGAACCACCACAAAACAACAACAACAACAGGTCGTGGATATTTACATTCACACACATCATTGAGGAGATCTAGATAATAACTTATTTTTGATTGTAATCTTAACTTAATCTGAATGTAATTCAATAATGTGCACCTTTTATAGAGCTGCTTTAAAACAATAACTATTGTTAAAGCACTATACACATAAACTTTAATGGAAAAGATTGAGATTTAAGGTCAATATTATTAGCCACCTTAAGACGTTATTTCCAATTGACGACTGTTACATGATCACTTGCATAATTTTGCACTTTAAGCTGAATACTAGTGTCTTGAAGAATATCTAGTCTAATATTATGTGCTGTCATCATGGCAAATAGAAAAGAAATCAGTTATTACAGATGAGTTATTAACACTATTATGATCAGAAATGTGTTGGGGGGAAAATCTCCTTATTAAGTAAGTGAAAAGGTATTTAAATGTCACAGAAAATCTAATAATTTAGTCTTCATGTGTCTATAATACAGTGATATAGTGTGTGCTATAATGATTATAGCTGCAGAGGGATTAAATGTTGATTTATAGCAGGAGTCAACAGCGCCATCTAGCGGCAGTGTGGATATATAGCGCTCTTCAGTTTCAAGATTAATGAAAATCAACACCAGGAATGTAAATCTCTGATTCTTATTTTACAATTAATACAATAACGTGTCATATAACTTCATTTTGCTGCAATTGATATGACAAAATTGATTCAGCTCATGTTTTTTCCTTTCATGCTTATTTTTATTCGACATTTTTAGGCTTAGATAGATAAGATGGATGGATTGATAAGATAGATAAGCCCACAACTCATCAAAACAAAGATGCATGTGTGTGTGAGTGATGGCTGACCTGCGTCTGGATGTCTGTAAAGGTGTGTGTTGCGTCTCGTCCGGCCGGATCCGGCAGTGTGAGTGTGTGACAGATGACGGAGAGATCCTGCAGAGACGAGCGCATCTCCTGCTCTTCTGCATCTCTGAGTGTTTTACTGAGCTGCAGCTGAGCCGACTGAAGCTCTGACGACACAAACACTGACACAACACACCAGCCGTCAATACACACACACACGTACTCACTCAAACATATTAATGCACACACACACAAGCACATAGGCAGGCGCACACACAGAGACACGCGCACACACACACACATACATACATAAACATATACATGCGCACACACAAATACACACATAAACACACACACTCGGGGCATACATGCACATGCAGAGACAAACACGCAAGCACTTACTTACCCTCACACACATTTCCTGCACGCACACACACACACAGAGATGCTTCATTCTTCATGCATGCACACACATGCACTTACATGTAATCTCTCTCACACACACACACACACACACACACACACTCACAGATGATCTTGAGATGGTCTCTGGTGTCCTTCACGTCCCCATTGGCTAATCGAGAGGCCAGTCCTTCATATGGACAGCAGCAGTCCTTGAGCAGCCGGCTCACCTCTAGAGGATCTGCTGACACACACACAAAGTAATGTTGACATTACACAGCTCCTTACTAATTAAGTGCATGTCAGGATTGGGTTCGGGTTAGGGCTAGGGGTAGGCCACTGACACTATCATTAACCTGTCAGATAAACAATAGAAGTCTAAGTAATGTCCTCACTGAGATAGGAAAACAAACCATTGTGTGTGTCTCAGTGAAGTGTCACCTGTGTTTTGTTGTGTGTGTGTGTGGTGGTGGTGGGGGGGGGGGGGGGGGGGGCGTCACCTGTGATGATCCTGTGTGTGCGCGTGTCTCACCTGTGATGATCTTGTCCTGTGTGTGTGTCTCAGTGAATTGCGTCAGTTGTTTTGTGAGCCACGTCAGCAAATTAACATATTCAGATGAGCTGAAGCCCCGCCCACACTCGGCCAGCAGACACGCCTCCTCCGTCAGCGGCCCGTCATACCTGAGCATCATCATAATCATCTTCATCATCAATGATTAAAGCACGAAAACAGATTAGTGGAATATTATTGTAGTAATATTTACTAAAATAAGGATATTATTTACTATTATTTTAGTGATATTTCATTTTCTTTTAATCAGTTTCCTCTGTTTTGTCTTTTAAATCTATCCCCTTTCCATTTATTTGCGTTTCTAATTCATTTATTCGACCAGCACTGTGAAACATGACTATATAAACACATTATAAACGTTATAATAATAATATTAATAATAATAATAATAATAATAATAATAATAATAATAATACAGCTGACTTTCGCGTTGACCGCTTCTTTATGGGGTTTCTAACGTAAACACATCTTCATCATCATCACTCTTATCTTTACTATCATGAATTCTGCACGGTGTGCTCTTACCCAAGCTGCTCCAGGATGTCCAGAATATCGCTCTCCATCTTCAGCGCGTCCAGATATACTTATTAATATTCATCGATCACTTTAATGAACACTGAGGAATTCATTCACACGCGCGTCTCCTTCAGCGGTGCTCCACTCAAAGCAAGCCGTCAGGAAACACAACAACGCAAGAGTTCCTCTGCCACTGTCGTTGTTGCTGGAAGGGATACAGTTCATACAAAATTATGAAATCACCTATCGATTGTATTTTATGAACGTCTACCCACACTCAAACACTACACATGCCCCTAACGGTATTGTAAAAACGATCATTATTATTGTACTGTAGTTTTAGCGTTAACTTCCGGCCGCAGCTGTATGCTCTCTGGACTTTACCGTTATCTTCATCACGAAGAATATATGGAGGCCGTTTGATTCATCTTTACATTGTACTCCTATAATCACAGTAAAAAACAAAACAAAAACAGTCTGGACTGTGTGTTTCGCCTGTCAACAGACATCTGATAAAAGTCTTAAAGATCTTAAATCCACAAAATGTGGACAAAAACACCGAAAAGGACCTAAAATTACAATTGCCTTTGTTGAGCTACTTACGAGCTTACAGTCTTGATTTCAACGCTTCAGACGTTGAAGCTTCTCCAGACGAACCTTTTCTTACTCAGGAGGTTTCGTCTAGTACAAATATATCAACATTCTTAGGCATTTAAGAATATTCGAGTAAAATATTCTTGTTTTTCAGAAATAAGAAGTTCGTTTTCCTTAAAAAATAATCATGTTTCAAAACGAAAACAACATTAGTTTGTCTTATACCTCAATGTGTTTGTAGCCTCCGTGTAAATTAAGGTGAATCAGAAAGAAAGATTTAACATACCGCATTTTCAACATTTATCCACATGGCTTATGGCTAGCATAAACATGTGTTTTTAACCTAATATATTGCTAACATACTTTTAGGTTTCTGCGTGTTGTTCTGCATGTTACTGCATGAATTACTGTGTTATTTTGACTAACATCCCTACTGAAAAAAACAGCTTAAACCAACCTTAGCTGGTTGGCTGATTTTAGCTGGTTGGCCTGGTTTAGAGGGGTTTTGGCCACTTCCAGGCTGGTTTCCAGGCATTTCCAGCCTGGTCTTAGCTGGTCAGGCTGGAAAATGACATAGCTGGTTTTGGCTGGGCTCCCAGCGTGACTAGGCTGGTTAAGCTGGTCATCTCCCAGCCTGACCAGCTAAGACCAGGCTGGAAACGGCCTGGAAGTGGCCAAAACCCCTCTTAAACCAACCTGGTCAACCAGCTAAAACCAGCCAACCAGCCTAGGCTGGTTTAAGATGTTTTTTTTTTTTCAACTTAAATCAACTACTATGCCACAAATACACAAACCACAATTTAACAGTAGTTAAACTGTTTACAAAACTTCATTCATATAAACTCATTTTCTTTAAGGATGAGTTAGCATGTAGCTAACTAATATGCTATAGTAAAGGCTACTTGTTTTTGAATGTGAAATGGCATGATGGGAAGAGTCTTGGGGTTTGGTGCTCAGAGCTGGAATGTTGTTGGTTGAGTTGTGCTTATAAATGAGTGTGTGTGAGAGTAAGTGATCCTTCATCACATTTTGACGATCAATAGTCCCGACAAGCATAGCAATACCAGAAAAATTATATATTTTTGGTCCTCATAAGGTAAATATGCTCATAAATCAGACAGAATTTTGAGTATTTCAAGTATTTAGAAAAGGAGAGAATATACAGTACAGTAGAAACATCATTACAACTCATAAAACATGAAAATCCAATGTGTGTGTGTGTGTGTGTGTAACACAGTGGTTTATGAGGACACAAGTTCCTATAACAGGTTCCACCAAGTCACATTTTTAAGGGCTGTAGGTCACAACACTCCCACCTGTGACCTACTCACACCTGCAGCTTCTCCATGATGGACGTCCAGCGTTCTCCAGCCTCCGGCGCCTAGACTGCAGCTCTGCACAGGAAGTTTGGCCAGAGGAGAAATGGTCGTGCCCAACTTAGCCTGGTTTCTCTCCAGGTTTTTTTCCCCTTCACTTTGGTCAATTGGTGAAGCTTGTTCCTCGCTACTGTCTCCACTGGCTTGCTTGCTTCGGGACTTGTGGAGCTGCGCATCAACTGATTAGACTACTGGTAGGCTCAGAAGGCTGTTACCATCCATCCACATGGTTAATCATCTATAGATCACATACGGCTGAGGCCTGAAGTTAACGGGAATTATTTATATCATTTATTAAATTTCCCATTGATTGTATTTTATTAACGTCTACCCCCACCCCAACCATAAACTCAACCATCACAGTAATGTAAAAACAGATCTGGATCTGGAGTCTTCTTTATTAGTATAGCTGATTAACCATGTGGATGGATGATTACAGCCTTCTGAGAATACCAGTAGGCGCAGGAGACCCCTACTGACCCATATCTACTGATAACGCCCAGTCAATCGAGTGATAACATTCGAAGCGGCTGGTTTGACACTCTTCACTGCAGTGTAAACAAACAGTAAACAAAATGAAACATCATCACTTCATTAATTGCACGTTAAAAATATATTAAATATTACACCAGGGCTGCATGAGTAAATGTGGACACACACACACAGACGTTAAATTCTCCTTTTATTTTTATGGTAATGTTAACTGATGTAATAAGTGTATGGTGTAACATAAAAACAGTTACAAACATTTGTATGCATATATTTACATAATATATTTATGAAAGTAACAAGCTACATCTGTATACAGAAAATACAACTATGACATGAGTTACGCAACTATAAATATTACATCATAAATTTAGTATTTTCAAACCATGATAGAAATACCTATACATAGATATAAACCGATAGAAGCAGAGCGTTTGGCGATGTGTGTGCGTGTGAGTGTGTGTGACGGATCTGAGGCACTTTTTCAGGGTCGTCGAGAATCAAGCCAATGGCACTGAAAGCGCACGAAAACCACCGATACGCTGCGATATAATCAATAACACCGTGCTCACATTGGCATTTCAGAACCCAGAAAAAGAGCCGACGTTGTGTTACGCATTCCAGAGCGATAACTGAGCAAACACCAATAATAATAATAATAATAATAAAACAATAGCAGCACGTGATTAAACTGGTGGTCACATGACCCGACGGCCTGCAAACCGTACAAATCGACATTTAGAGGAAAAGAGCAACACAAGGAGGTTAAATGATACTCTAGGTCGTGTTTAACAGTCTTCCGTAGCGGAATTAATTCAATTCTTGCGATGCAGTTAGTGATTGTTTCTAGCAGCTTCATAAGACGAGCTTCAAAGCGTTTGTTCCGCGTTTCCATCTTTCGACGATACAAAACTAGAGAGAATCTCGATTAAAACCTCGGACGTCAATTTTTTTTTTCACCATCTCCACTACTTTTCAATGTGAAACAATATTAACAGGTGACCTATGTACATCATGTTGTCGTTAAATCGTACGTACGTACCGGTGGCAGCGCTCACGACTGCAATAGTGTATGTACAGCGAGTGTTGAGGCCGAGTGTGTGAAGGCGCGCTCAAATCCAGTCCGATAGGAATGTGTGTGAATGGGGGGGATTCTGCCAATTATAGTCACATGACTAAGAGAAAGCCGATTGGTTTAAAAGTGACGTTTTTTTTTTTCGAACGTGAGCGCACCTTCACAACACGGCCAGCAGAGGTCAGAAGAATCATGGAAATACTTGCATAGAAAGTAAACCGTGACAGGATTTTTATCTTTCTTTACCAAAAAACACGTTTCAAATACAATTTTTTTTACAACTGTGCACAAAACGGCAAAAAAGTCTTAAAAACATCCGATTATTAGTCGATTTAAAAAGATTTTGCATCAACAGAACATGCATGTAAGGTCAAAACACTTATAATATTCCACTGTAAGATCACGGGACGCTATCTCCAATGTTAAATCTTCTGCTTCGTTAAAAACCGACGAGCTCCTGCAAAAAACCAAGTGCTTTCACTTCAGAGTGTAGGACTACACGTAAGTGCCTGATTGAGGAACAGAATCCCAGCAACTGGTCTGCTTTAATTAATCAAACGTTTAGTCTCCCAGTGAGCGTACCGTTAATGCTCTGCAACATTAGTGCATCCGTCCATCCGTCTAGCTAGTAATGGTAGCGTCAAACGAAGAAAGAAACAACAAAAAAGGCCACGGTTAATAACTCACGAAAAAATAAAGAGCGAAAATCCCTTATGTGTTAGAATCTCTGTACAGGACACTATATCATTTCTTCAGGTGTTTGTTGTGTGCGTTCCTTCGGCCTTTCCTCCGCACGTCAGGAGCTCGTGACGGCGCTCTGCTGACGGACAGCGCTCTTTCACAAGCGGTGAACAGCGCTCCGCCGTCTTCGGAAACTGAAATCAGAGCCCGTTGGAGGGCCGGTTCATCCTGCAGCCTTGTGTTTGCCGCCGCAGCACCGGCAGGCCTCCCCACAGCGGTGGCACAAGCGCAGCGGCGGGTAGCAGCACAGGCAGGGCGCTAGCAGAGACAGACCTAAAAGCGCTAGCCAGCGCACGCAGAACTGCTCCTCGCTGGCGTCGCAGGAGCACGGGTCCGAGAAGTCGCCCTCCGAGTCGGACATGCAGTGGTAGAGCATGCTCTCGGCACACAGCATGCAGCTCACCTTATAGATGCACTGTTTGATGGGGTCGGGTGCGTCCTGGCACTGCCCGCGCCGGTTATCCTCATGATTGAACATCTCTCGGCAGTAAATGCACCGCGAGCGCTCGCCGTCCTCCCTCCGCCTACGGGACGCCTTTCCCGACGGCTGCTGCGTCTTGACAGAGTCTTTCTGCAGCTCCTCGGAGAACAGGTACTCGCACTTCTTCCCGTCCAGTTTGCCGAAGGTGGCGGTGGGGTCGGGTTCCGGGCGCTGCGGGTCCTGCTTCCACAGCACAGGGTGCCGGTAGTCCTCATAGCCGCGGATCAGCACGTCCTTGCGCGGGTTTATGCGGACGATCTCCTCGTCGTCCATCTGAAAGCTCACGTGACGTCTGCTGTTGAAGGAAACCTGCGGAAGGAGGAAACCCGTCAGGAAGGACAATTCTCTCCTAGCGGAACATTAGCATGTAGGGCTAAGCGATAAATTGCATGTGATTGTTATGCGCATAACTGTAAATACACTCCCACTCTGGGAGCTGCAACCCTGGGAAACCCCACACACACACTCATACACTAGGGTAGAGGTTTGCGTGGGACTGTTTTTATAGTCATGCTCCCGCCCGCTCCTGCAAGCTCCCGCTCCCTCTGTATATTCAGCCTTTGTTCAGCCGCTGCCTGCTTAGAATAATTTTCTACCCGACCTGACCGTCCCTGCTAAATTTAGATCTATTTTCCAAAAGTTTAAATTGGGTACAACCAAAAAGAGACAGACAACAGATAAACTATAGGTTGTGCAAGGATTGTAGGCTAAATGCAGTTTTGTTTGCCCCTTCGTGATGAGACGTGAGTGCCGCCTTAAACCTGAAGTTTCAGTCTTGTGACTGCTAAAGGGTACAACTTTGAGGTATTATACCGTCGGGACTCGGGAACGCTATATTGTTAGACCGCCTGCTCCCGTTCAAATTACACCAGAGTTACCGACCGCTACTGCGTTTTATTCTGAAATTTATTACCATGCCGCAAGAAATCTGGTCGAGTCTTGTGGCTCCTGCAGTACAGCCGCGCTAACACAGACCTCTACACTATGGCCAATTTAGTTGATCAGTTCCTCCAATGGCGCATGTGTTTGGACTGTGGGGGAAACCGGAGCACCCGGAGGAAACCCACACCAACACGGGGAGAACATGCAAACTCCACACAGAAACGGCAACTGTGGGTAGCACGATCACCTCACAGCAAGAAGGTCGCTGGTTTGAGTCTTGGCTGGGTCAGTTGGTATTTCTCTGTGGAGTTTGCATGTTCTCCCCGTGTTGGTGTGGGTTTCCTCCGGGTGCTCCGGTTTCCTCCACAGTCCAAACACATGCGCTATAGGGGAACTGATGAACTAAATTGACCATAGTGTATGAGTGTGTGTGTGTGAATGAGTGTGTATGGGTGTTTCCCAGTGATAGGTTGCAGCTGGAAGGGCATCCGCTGCGCACAAACATATGCTGGAATAGTTGGCGGTTCATTCCGCTGTGGCGACCCCTGATTAATAAAGGGACTAAGCCGAAAAGAAATGAATGAGTGAATCACAGGACGATCGAACATTCTGGACTTCAGTTGTCGTGACTCTCTCTCTTCCTCTCTATGGCTCTGGAGTGGACCGGGCCCTAAACTGCTCCAGTTTTGTCTCTGAAGGAAAACGGGCCTAAAGAATGAATGAATGAATGGGTCAGAATCTTAAAGCTGTGCGGCTGGACTTCACCTTTAGCTTTTGATTTCTGCAGATTCTTTCAGGCTTCAGGATTTTGTCTGTCGTGGTGAAGAAAACGCATGAGAAGATCTGCAGAACCAGCCAAAACCAGCAGAGAACTGGCCTACAGATCTCCACGATGTGTGTGTGTGTGTGTGTGCGTGTGTGTGTGTTACATTCAGTCACTTGCTTTTACACTTGTCATGAAATGCAGTTACAGTATCAGGTGGAGTGTGTGTGTGTGTGTGTGTGTGTGTGTGTGTGTGTGTGTGTGTGTGTGTGTGTGTGTGTGTGTGTGTGTGTGTGTGTGTGTGTGTGTGTGTGTGTGTGTGTTGTACCTGTGGAGGGAGAAAGTGCTGGTTTGCAGTGAGCGTCGGGTCGAAGGATTGAGCTCGTGTGTATGAGCAGCGGAATGGTTCAGGACAGAAGACATCCCGCACCGGCGTGTCCACACACACCACCTCCTGACAAACACACACACACAACACTATTAGTAAAGGTCGTTAGGCTGCCAAGATAACACACACACATACACACTGACTGACACACAAACACACACACACACACACACACACACACGCACGCACGCACGCACGCACACGCACACACACACACACACACACACACACAGACTCGCATGTGACAGACTCGCATGTGAGCTCTCTCAGTCTCCATGGACACATGCTGTCCTGCTGCCTGACAACAGGCATGTGATTGGCTGTGCAGGGGATGATGGGTAATGTAGACTGCAGCACAGGCGCACAGGAACTCCTCGTCATGAATGAATCAGATGCAGAGAGAGTGTGTGTGTGTGTGTGTGTGTGTTTCTGCTTCAGTATGATCTCCATCAATGAGCTGATGCTCTGATCAATAGAAGCTCACACACACACACACACACACACGCACACACGCACACACACACACACACCACCGCTGCTTCTACACATTCTTCATTCGCCTTCATTAGATATTCATATATATGTAATGTTATTTTCCCAGTACTGGGTTGCAGCTGGAAGGGCATCCACTGTGTAAAACATATGCTGGAATAGTTGACGGTTCATTCCACTGTGGTGACCCCTGATTAATAAAGGGACTAAGCTGAAGGAAAATGAGTGAATGAATGTGATGTTACACAGGGAGAACATGCAAACTCCACACAGAAATGCCAACTGACCCAGCCGGGACTTGAACCAGCGACCTTCTTGCTGTGAGGCCACAGTGCTAACCACTGAGCCACCATGTCGCCACATATATATATATATTTTGTTTAATAATACATGTGAGTCTGTGTTGTATGTGTGTCTGCGTAGTGTGTGTTGTGAGTGTGTGTGTGTCTCACCTGTGCCGGCGTCTCCTCCTCAGGTGTGTGTGTGTCGCTGTATGTCCCTCCACCTGCAGATGAACACAATAATGATGTGAACAGGTGTGTGTTTCACCTCCAGTCATCAGTTGTTATTGTACTGCACATCATAAACGTCCCACACAGGTCTGCTGAGGTGCCTTGAGACGCGCAGCTCTGTTACACGTGTGAGTGGGCGGGGCATATCAACTGACTCCTCCCACCTCAAAGAGAGAGCCAATGGGGTTTTGTTGATTACTGGTCACTGAGCAGTCCATCAGTCTGAGTGAGCTCTTACACACCTTAAGCACAGCAGTCAGACTAGTGCGTGTGTGTGTGTGTGTGTGTGTGTGTATAGCATTTTGTGTGTCCCCACAAGTATAGCAATACCAGTTCATTTTGACCTCGTGTGTTCACTTTTTGCCTCCATGAGGAAAAGAGCTCATAAATCAGCCAGAATGAACAAGTGTGTGTGTGTGTGTGTGTGAGCGAGCTGTTTAAATGTGTGTGTGTGCAGGAGTGTGTTGAGTTTTTTGAGTGTTTGTGTGTGTTTTAGAAGTGTGTGAATGTTTGAGTGAGTGTGTGTATGTGCTTATAAGTGTGTTGGGTGTGTGTGTATGTGTGTGTGAGAGTGTGTGCATGTGAGTGTGTTATGCGTGAGTTTTTGTATGAGTGTGTGTTGTGTGCATGTGTGTGTTTGTGTTTTTGTGTGTGTGTGAGTGAGCTGTTTAAATGTGTGTGTGTGTGCATGAGTGTGCTGTGTTTTAGGAGTGTGTGCATGTGTGGTATGCGTGAGTTTTTGTATGAGCATGTGTTGGGTGTGTGTGTGTGTTGTGTGATTATGTGTATGTCTGAGTGTGTGTGCGCATCTGTGAATATGAGTGAGCGGCTTAAGTGTGTGTGTGTGTGCGCGCAGGAGTGTGTTGTGTTTTTTGAGTGCTTGTGTGTGTTTAATGAGTGTGTGCATGTTTGAGTGTGTGTGTGTGTGTGTTTATGAGTGTGGTATGCGTGAGTTATTGTTTGAGCGTGTGTTAGGTGAGTGTGTGTGTGTGTGTGTGTGTGTGTGAGCATGCATGTGTGTGCAAGAGTGTGTTGTGTTTTTTGAGTGTGTGCATGTTTGTATGTATGTGTGTGTGTGTGTGTGTAAGTGTGTTTTGTGTGAGTTATTGTATGAGTGTGTGTTGTGTGCGTGTCTGTGTGTGTTGTGTGTGTGTGAGAGACAGAAAGCATGTGTCTGCCTCTGTGTGTGAAAGAGAGTGCGTGTGTGTGTTCTGTTTCCACAGAGACGGGCTTTTCAGAGCGGCTGTGCTCTACATGAATACTGAAGATCTGCGTTACGCAACACTCTGGAATCTTCCACACAGTGAATGAGTGTGAGACGAGTGTGTGTGTGTGCGTGTGTGTGTGTGTGTGTGTGTGTGTGTGTGTGTGTGTGCGAGACGTCAGAGCCGCAGCAGTGGAACAGCGCACAGCTCAGCCCCGAGGCCCACATTACCCAGAACACACTACGAGCGGCTCAGGCTGCAGAAAGGAGCACAGGCATACTCAGACTGCAGGCACTGCTTTAAAACCCCGCCCCTCAGTGACATCACTAACTCCATTGAGTGATGTGCGTGAGACCGCATGTGACACTATGCCTCTTCACGAGACGGTTCTCTCAGTAACGTGCGCGTGTTTCACAGGTATCTCCCGGTGAGAGTGTGTGATCTGCTGCTCACCCTGTGTGACGTCCTCCATGGCTCTCCGGATGCCGCGGTCGAAGGCTCTGGCGTCCGCCGGGCTCTGGAAGGTCAGGCCGAACTTCATGCTGCCGAGCCTCCAGTGGTGGAAGATGGGATTGACCTTATTGTAGACCAGATCCCTCCGTATGCTGCAGTCCAGGAGCACCTGAGAGGAGCAGAAACAGTCTCACAACACTGGCTGAGCTTACACACGATGATAGAGTCATGGCCAAATCTGGATTACAGCAGAAAACACTTGGAAATAAAGCAGCGTTCACATCCAATGAGAAGCTGAGGAGAATAAAATCACAAGGCTGATTTATACTTCTGCTTTTGCTCCGGCGCAGCCTACGCATGGCCGCATAGCCCTCGCCGTGGCCGTCGCTGACGCACACCGCTCAAAAAAAGTAACTACACTCTCAGAAATAAAGGTACGCGAGCTGTCACTGGGGTGGGACCTTTTCAAAAGGTACACATTTGTACCTGAAGGGTCCATATTGGTCCCTCAAAAGCATATATTAGTACCTACAAATTTTAGGAGGAACACTTTTGTACTTTTTAGGTACTAATATGTACCCTTGAGGTATTAATATGGACCTTTTAGGTACAAATTTGTACCTTTAAAAAAGCTACCAGCCCAGTGACAGCTCGTGTACCGAGGAAGGAAGGCTACACATTGACTGTATATCTGCCAGCTGTGTTATACGTCATCAAGGACACTTCAGAGACATTATCACAGAGCCTCCTTGGGTTCTGAACTCCTGCACTGCTCATGACATCATCACCGCATCAAGCCCTTCCTGTGACGTCAGCGTTACCGTTTTGTCTTTGAGCCGTTCTCCGTGGATGAGGAACTCGTCGGCGTCGGGCTCCGTGTGGCTGATCTTGTGTACGGTGACGCAGCTGAGGCCACCGGCGCCCAGAGGAAGCCACCCGCCGCTGGAGTCATCCCGCGTCATCACCACCGCTCGCACCCGCGCGTAAGTGTCACTGCCGGAACACAAGAACACACACACACACATATATACAAGTCAGATGATTACTGCTCATACACACACACACACACACACACACACGTCACAAACACAAATCTAATTCTCACGTCACACATACATCAGACTCTCGTGTAACACACACACACAGTTTTGGCACATTGTCTGCATCTACAAAAGTCACTTCCACAACATCTCGCAACTCTGTTATCTCTGCGCGACGACACTGAGCTGAAATAAGTCTAAAAAGGGTCTGAAATCCATCATGGATGTGAATCAATGCTCTAGTCGTTTTAAAGCCACGATCCATCAGTGGATCGCTCTTATGTCAGCTCATAGACAAACCAGCTGATCTTCACAGCCTTCAAACCAATCGGCAACCTCCCGCTCTCCCTCGGGAAGCCAATACAGAAGTAACTGAGACTGCAGTTCATCGACTGGCCACTGGGGGCTGGCTCCAGGAACTCCAGATGTTCACTGACTGCATTGCTAAATTGACCAATTGTGGAGCTAATATAATAACATGTTTACAGCCTGGTACTAAAGATGGGTTTGGTGTATATAGCTAATATTACCCTTCATGACAACTGTGGAGGGGTTGTGAATTTTTATATATATATATATATATATATATATATATATATATATATATATATATATATATATATAAATAACTCATCCGTTTGGTTTATATTGAGTTATATTAAGTCTGCATAATTAAGGGCGTGGCCACTTGAGTGACAGCTTGGTCTCGCTGCTCGCTGTCTCGTCTCCTCAGCTGATTCCGGCTGATTAGCTGCTGAACTCCGCATATTCATCATATTTTTGGGTTGTTTTATGTGGCTTTATACAGTCAGCTGCCTTTTGGGATTATTTCCTGCAGTTATCAGATACTATAGCATGCTGTGTGCACTTAATTGTGCTCACAAACCATTCAAGTGGCCTCCATTTCCCACGTGAGTGAAATTATATACTTATATGCCATCTCTATAAATGTATTTGTTTTATTTAAGATCATATTGAGAAACAGCCGCTGTGTTCTTCCCTGGTTCTTCCTGATGGTCACTTGACCTTCACGCGTTTTTAATGGAAAATTATTTAAACATTACAGCATATATACAGCGATTTATTGTTTTTTTCCAATGTCAATATACTATGCATAAAGACTTTATAAATATTTGTTGCACAATACAAATAACACTAAATTTAATATGGTTTTCAGTAAATAAACACCCTTTATGTGTTCATGCCTTTATTAAGATTTTCATGTTAATGTTTACGTTCACCATTTTATTTTAACTCCTCAGACAAGTTATATTTCCGAATAATCCTACATAAAATGCAGCGCTTCCCACCTCCTTTAATCAGCCACAATGACTTCTGGGACTTCTAGAGCGAGTTCTGTGCTCAAGTCTGCATCGGTGCGTCCTCAATATCAAGAACACATCCGGGAACTTTCAGGCGTCCTCCGTTGCCATCTTGAGTTGTGGAACTGAGCTTTGATGGTTGAAGATGACGTTACACGAGAACACAAGATCACTGAAGAATGCATATTGAAGAACAGCCAGAGTCATGAAGCCAGTTATGACATGGGGAGGGTTAGGAGGCCATGATTGACAGAGGTCAGTAGGCAAATTTGGCCAGGATGCCGGTGTTAAACCCCTACCCTTTTTTTGAAGGCAATCCTGGGATTATTAATGACCACAGAGAGTCATGACCTCGGTTTAATGTCTCATCCGAAAGACGGCGCTTACTAACAGTAGAGTCCCCCTCACTATACTGGGGCGTTAGGACTCACAGAGACCACAGGTTGAACGCACCCCGCTGGTCTCACTAACACCACTTCTGGCAGCAGCCTAGCTTTCACATGTGGTCTCCCATGCAGGTACTGACCAGGCACAGCCCTGTTTAGCTTCAGTGACCATTTCTATTAAGGGTACCTAATTTGTTTCTTTTTACAGATGTAAAATAAGTCTCTGATAGGGCTGCATGATAGTGGAAAAAGCTGACATTATGGACAAAAGACAAAAGTTAAATACCCCCAAACTGCAGACTGGTACCTGGATCTGGTACTGGGCCGGACAAGAAATCAATAATTATTTCTGTTTTATTTATTATCTGAATAGTCTGAAAGATCTTTCATTTTGAAGTATTGTTTATTTTCATTAATTGACCGTATTCTCTCACTTACGTCTCGTCACTTGAGTGCCAAAACGTAACCCACAAGCAGCAAAATGAGTAAGAAACAGGCGTCTTTAGAAAGTTTCTTTGCTAACGTGAAAAGGCCCAGTGAAAAACTAGCGAACTGCCAAGGAATGGATCCGCAACCCATTTAGCAACAAATCAGGTGAATCCAGCATAGGAGATCGCAAATGACGGCGGTTGTTCAAATATTGTGTCTTTTCCGCATTCGTTATTTCCAATAGAGGCATGTAGCTTGTGCGTACATATGGGCTCTGTGCACAGCGAGAGTTTTAAAGCCAATGATAAACTTCTGCTTAAAGCTTAATGAGAGTATTTTCAATTTCACAAGGTTGTTTTTACAGCATCGATGTTGGAATGTAATTACAATACATTCAGTTAAATAGAGCGCAGAAATTCCATTGAAAATACTGGGGTAAAATAAACTCATGGCAGGGGGAAATGGGATTTAATGCAGTGCTTCTTGTCAGATCTGAGACCCACTTCATATCGTATATCTAACAGGCAGTGAAGATTTAAACGAGATAATTTTGTAAGGGAAAGAATGAATGCCTGGCTGAAAAATAAAAGTCTGTGTGCATATAGCCCATTGAGGATGCGATATACGATATATTGTGCAGCACAATTTAGTACATTTTATTATTCAGTATTAATTTAAAAAACTAACCCTTAATTATAGTCCAACCTAGTTATCTGTATCAGCAAAATCCAATACTCCAAAATCCAGTCATGTATGAATCTTTAATGAATGTATTTAGAGTCAATCTAACTCTGTTAACATTGAATACTATTAAACTGAGGCAGTTAAAAGACAAGAATGTAGTATAAATAGAAATATATCTAGCTGTAGAAAAAGCCACATCCATATTATATATATATTATAATATATATTAACTGTAATAATATATATTATAGTTTAGTATAGTAATATATATTATAATACATATTACTATAATAATATTTATATTATTAATATAAATAATATATATTATAATATTCAGGGGCAAAATCGACTCCATTCTCCACACAACAGATGAATTATTACGAAGCATTTAAAACACATTGGATTTATTGATGATATTATTACATAAACTTATTACATGAACTAACGAATATCGATCACATAAGCGTTTATTAGTTCAATTGTGTTTAAAGTGTGTAATAATCCAAATGGATGGAAATTCTACATGCATTCAGAATACATACATCTTATTTGTTGGGCCTGATTATTTTTTTGAGTGTAGATGTGGCATGAATAAATGTTTATTGGTGAGAATATTGGTGTTTAATGTAGAAACATGCAATTATTAAAAAATAAAACAATGGCTATTTTAGATGTGAAGCAAAAATGCTTAAAAGTCAGAGTCGTTGTTTATTTTTTACATTCAACCAAATGCAGTCAAAATGGATACATATAAATATATATATATATGATTTCCAGTTATCATGAATGCATAGAGCCGTAACACACATACACAAACTTAAAATATTATGCAACTTGCAAGTTATTATTTTGAACTTTTCACATAGCATTACTTAAAATGCTGATATTCATTTACATCATATTTCATCATTTACTACTTTTCACTTGACTATTTAATGTCACTTTGCTCACAAGAAATGCTTGTTATTTTCCACCCTTCAAATAAATAAAAATATGTTCTATTTTGAAAGGAATGTTGTTGTTTTTTTACATTAAAGCTGAAATGTGGCAGTGTAAACTGTTTATTTATAATTAATGTTATCTGCAAAAATGCATTTCCATCAATATACATTTAATATGTCGACCATAATCGGACCTTCAACATGTTGAAGACTGAAAACATGCAAGGAGACTTACAAAGGAAAGATAAAAATAATCAGAGACGACGCATATATCAGAAATGACCAGATATGAGTACAACTAAAGAGACTGTTACTAACGGCACATAAACGTGTACAGTATAAACAACACTGCGGTCAAATAAAGCGTTTCAAACTCTGACCACTTCTCCTATTGTGAAAACGTTTGATGAATGTGTGCCGCTATTGATTGTTCATTCAGGTAAATCGTCAGTATTGGGAGATGTAATTTGTTCTTTGACAAACTATAATTGACTATAATTAGTACAAAGTTCTTTGAATATGATATTCAAGATTATGTGAATAATCTAGTGAAAGCTGAACAGGAATAACTTGACCTGGTCCAGGAGCTGATTAATAATAATGTAATACATGTCTAATGATAATAATAATAATAATGAGTAATAATAGTAATAGTGAATAAATAATTATAAATAAAAAATAATACACACTCATAATTTTATACAGTGGAGAAAATAAGTCACTTTTTCTCAGAAAACATGATTCTAAAGTTGTTGTTGACTTGAAATTCACCAGATATTGATAACCACCAAATAAATCCATATATGCAAAGAAAACTAATCTAATTAGTTTACAAATAAGATTATGCGAAATAAAATGAAATGACGCAGGGAAATAGTGTTGAACACATGAAGGAAGGAAGGTGTAGTTCAGCAGTGAAAGCCCAGACAGTAGCTGAAATCCCTGTTCTTCAGCAACCCTCTGCCCTTCCTCAGTGTAAATGAACATCAGCTGCTACAGTCCAACATCTACATTAACAGGAGGATGAAGACGAAACCATTTCATCAAGACAATGATCCTAAACACAGCCAAGGAGACTCTCAGATGCTTTCAGAGAAAGCAAATCAAGCTGTAGAATGGCCCAGCCAATCACCTGAGCCGAATCCAATAGAGAATACAGAATAAAGCTCAGATTTGATAGACGAGACAGACAGAAGCGTCAAGATTTACACACTCTGTTGAAGTCTGTGAGAAACTCACACCTGAGCAATGCAGGAGGCTTCATTCCTCCATATGAGAGGCGTCTTTAAGCTGTCATCATTTAAATAAAGCCTTTAATATAAAGAATTAAACTAATTTCAATAGTTCTGTGCTTTCTCCTTCTGTCATTTCATTGTTATTACACTAAACTCATTTTCCAGATTTTTGTTTTGTTTTTATGCTTGTATTGTTTGGGTTTTAACTAAAAATCTGCTTCAATTCCATGTCAACAGCTCCTTTAGAGATATTATTCCCAGGAAAAATACATGACAATGTGTTCAATACTTATTTCCCCCACTGTGTATATATATATAAACATATATGTATCTATATATATGTATCTATATATGTATCTATATATCTATTTCTATATATCTATCTATCTACCTATATATATATATATATATATATATATATATATATATATATATATATATATAAACACACACACACACACACAACATATCTATTCAAACTAAACAGTTGGAAAATAAAAAGCTCATTGACAAAATACAATAAAAATACAACCTAAAATGTGAATGATGATATTACGTTAACAAAGTGATGTTACTATCATAAACATTACAAGACTATTAAAAATCACAGTAATAAAATCTGACACCGTCATGATCCCTGCTGATATGCGGATACGTGTGTGTGTGTGTGTGTGTGTGTGTGTGTGTGTGTGTGAATGGACACGCGGGTTCTTTATGAATGGAGGCGGGTCACGTGATGATCGCAGCTCTCTCTCTCACACAGACAGAAAAACAAACAATAACCCAAATATCGCTCATAAATCGTGAAATCCGCGACCCACGAGCAGCACAGCAGTCGCGCTGCACCCAAATCCGCCGTCGAGTCTCGTGTTTTCGACATTTTTATGAATGAGGCTCGAGATGACTGAGAAAACATGGCGCCCTGCTCTCCGGGGCCGCGTGTCAATCGCGCACATCCTGCCTACATAGGCAGCTCACTAGGGATTGAGACGCGGCCCGACACTGCGCTAATGGGATCACGGTAAATAAATAACATTACAGTAAGCACGAACAACACACAGTCAAACCTCCACATCATATTCACTCCTCAGGTGTCAAAACAACACACAACACTGTAATGACAGCTTGACAAGCGCTCATAGCAAACGTGTAATAAATGTGTTATTATGATGTAGTGAAGAGTGTCACACACACACACACACACACACACACACATAAACATACAATCGTGTTTATCAGCGGACATCCAGTGTGTCTGTTTACACACTTACTCGTTGTTTGGGTTTGGTTCTTCGCTCATGTTTCTCTCACGGGGATCCAGTGAACATCATAGGGGAATAAAGCGCCAGTTTCTCCGCGAAGGCCATGATGGAGAGCGGCCGCCAAACAGCGCTCAGATCGGGAAGGGTGTGTGGAAGCAGCGAAAGCCAGATTTAGATCCGTCCGCACACTGAAGCGCATCCAGCGGGGAAAACATCCCGCTCATGGTGACCCGTGATCCCGCAGAAATATCCCAGAGTCCCGGCGGACGCGAGTTTGCTGGAGGATCAAGCGACTCCCTTCATAGGCGCAAAAACACAACAAAAACGCAGAATTGGACGGCGAAAGCGGGTCCTGGGGAACCGGATCGCACTCGGGAAGGCCGCGGGGGAAAGACAGCCTCGGGTCGGACTGGGAAGATCCACGAAAACGATGGGAATTCTTGCTGGGAACTTTGGGGATCTGCTTTACGCGAACTCCATTTTCAGCGCAGGCGAATCACAGCGGAAAACTGGGCGGAAGTGCGGATGGCCTGAGCGCGCCACACGGATCCCTCCGCCGCTCCCGCAACAAGCGCGCATTCCAGACCGGCAGACCGGAGAAAGAGCCAAACTTTACACACACACATATGCGCGCGTGCACACACACACACACACACACACACACACACGCGCACACGCACACACACACACACACACACACACACACACACACACACACACGACAGAGGGTTTCAGATCACACTGCAGCAGATGATGATGTAAACAACACTCAGCGGTAAAAATGCAGTTATCTCAGGTGAGATGTTCAAAGAGATTGAAAATGAGTGAAGGTAGTTAAAGGGATAATTCACCCCCAAAATGTAATGTATTAACCCTCATGTGGTTGTAAATCTGTGTGTTTGTTTCTTATTCTGTTGAACACAAAAGAAGATATTTTGAAGAAACACTGGAGGCCAATGGAGCATGTTGCTAACACTTACCTAAATAACATTTAGAAATCACTACCAATAAATGCTAATATTAGATTATGCTAACATTTATCTTTAGTGTTCAGCAGATGAAAAGAAACCCATAAAGGTTTGAAACAAGTTGCCTGAATGATGAGGGAGTTTTCAATTGTGGGTGAACTAGCCCTTTAAATAGGCTGTGTGATCATCTCTGTGAGCTGAATGTGAATCAGTAGCGCTGTTAGTCATGCAGCGGTGGATTATATAAGCGTTCCTCTGAACAGAAAGAGCCTGATTTCCCCGGTTGTCATGGCGACGGTGTGTTGTCGCAGAAGTTTCTCTGCGCTTCTGATCAGTTCGCTCTCTTCAGCAGATAAACATCTTCACCGCACATATGCTCACTCCACACGAAAGAGTCCAAACACCATTATTTCACCCCGGCCATCCCGCAAAGTCCAAACCAATCCCCAGAAGATCCTCCTAAAATCCACAGCAGATCCAAAATCACACCGGCATTAGAGACGAGTGATAAAACGCCAAATTTCTTTAAAAGAATCGATTAATTTTGAGGTGGTTTTAGACTTGTGCGAGGGTTAATGTAAATACTGCTAGATGGAAGTGTACTGTCGAATAAACTCTGGTGTAGCAAACAATACACCCACATGACTGGCCCCATTCTGTTTGCATTGTTTACTGTTGGTTGCTAAGTTACCAATACTACAGCCAGCCTCTCTAAAGGGGGTCTCACACTGGACATTTGGAAGTAACGCACACCAGATTCGCATGTTATTTAATATGAATCTATGCAGATGGCGCTCTGTGGCGCGACAGAAATATGAACAGTGTCCTAAGTCGTAACTCGGCGGTGCGGAAAGGCACTGACTTGCGGCGCCGGTGTGCGAACTCTATGTTTACAACTGAATTAAGGGGTCGTTCACACAGAATGCATGTTTTTTCTCCAACATGCTACTCTTCTGTTGTTTTTCAATGTAAACATGTGCTTGACAGACGAGTGTGACCGTTACGTTCATGTCTTACGTCTTTTAAAGTTTCTCGTTTTTTTTGACGCCGTGTACAGCTAAAAGATCTTCAACTTTCACACGCAGCACAGCTCATCACTGTCAGATCCCAAAGCACTAGCCCAATCAGAAGAGCTCAGAGGCAGAGCAACTGTTGCAAGCTGGTAGAAAGTTGGCATGACGACATACGTTTTTTATTTATCATTATATCATGGCAGAGGCGCTCATTGTCCAGATATCCTGAGTTATATGATGTATCTTCAAGTGCGTATCATGACATATTGACTGTTTCTAATGGGTCCGTTTTTGTCGTTATTACATCACGTTCATAATACTGCGTCACATGGACCTCGTGCTGCGCTGCGCTTTTTCTAAACCCATTCCTGCTGACACTGAATATTGAGTAGGGGGCGGGGTTGTATTTCTGTATGATGACGTATTTCCTTCTGACACTGAATATTAAGTAGGGGGCGGGGTTGTATTTCTGTATGATGACATATTTCCTGCTGACACTGAATATTGAGTAGGGGGCGAGGTTGTATTTCTGTATGATGACGTATTTCCTTCTGACACTGAATATTAAGTAGGGGGCGGGGTTGTATTTCTGTATGACGACGTATTTCCTACTGGCACTGAATATTGAGTAGGGGGCGGGGTTGTATTTCTGTATGACGACGTATTTCCTTCTGACACTGAATATTAAGTAGGGGGCGGGGTTGTATTTCTGTATGATGACGTATTTCCTACTGACACTGAATATTGAGTAGGGGGCGGGGTTGTATTTCTGTATGATGACGTATTTCCTACTGACACTAAATATTGAGTAGGGGGCGGGGTTGTATTTCTGTATGATGACGTATTTCCTGCTGACACTGAATATTGAGTAGGGGCGGGGTTTTATTTCAGTATGATGACGTATTTCCTACTGAAACTGAATATTGAGTAGGGGGCGGGGTTTTATAGCAGTATGATGACATATTTCCTACTGAAACTGAATATTGAGTTGGGGCGGGGCTTTATTAAGGTATGATGACATATTTCCTAAAGACACTGAATATTGAGTAGGGGGCGGGGTTGTATTTCTGTGTGATGACGTATTTCCTACTGACACTGAATATTGAGTAGGGGGCGGGGTTGTATTTCTGTATGATGACGTATTTCCTACTGACGCTGAATATTGAGTAGGGGGCGGGGTTGTATTTCTGTATGATGACGTATTTCCTACTGACACTGAATATTGAGTAGGGGGCGGGGTTGTATTTCTGTATGATGACGTATTTCCTACTGACGCTGAATATTGAGTAGGGGGCGGGGTTGTATTTCTGTATGATGACGTATTTCCTACTGACACTGAATATTGAGAAGGGGGCGGGTTGTATTTCTGTATGATGACGTATTTCCTTCTGACACTGAATATTGAGTAGGGGGCTGGGTTTTATTTCAGTATGATGACGTATTTCCTACTGAAACTGAATATTGAGTAGGGGGCGGGGTTTTATTTCAGTATGATGACGTATTTCCTACTGACACTGAATATTGAGTAGGGGCGGGGTTGTATTTCTGTATGATGACGTATTTCCTACTGAAACTGAATATTGAGTTGGGGCGGGGCTTTATTAAGGTATGATGACATTTTTCAAACTGAAACAGAATATTGAGTAGGGGGCGGGGTTGTATTTCTGTATGATGGCCTATTTCCTACTGACACTGAATATTGAGTAGGGGGCGGGGTTGTATTTCTGTAAGATGACGTATTTCCTACTGACACTGAATATTGAGTAGGGGGCGGGGTTGTATTTCTGTAAGATGATGTATTTCCTACTGAAACTGAATATTGAGTTGGGGCGGGGCTTTATTAAGGTATGATGACATTTTTCAAACTGAAACTGAATATTGAGTTGGGGCGGGGTTGTATTTCTGTAAGATGATGTATTTCCTACTGAAACTGAATATTGAGTAGGGGGCGGGGTTGTATTTCTGTAAGATGACGTATTTCCTACTGACACTGAATATTGAGTAGGGGGCGGGGTTGTATTTCTGTAAGATGACGTATTTCCTACTGACACTGAATATTGAGTAGGGGGCGGGGTTGTATTTCTGTAAGATGATGTATTTCCTACTGAAACTGAATATTGAGTTGGGGCGGGGCTTTATTAAGGTATGATGACATTTCCAACTGAAATAGAATAATGAGAAGGGGTGGGGCTTCATTTCAGTATGATGTTATTTTCAACTGAAACAGAATAGTGAGTTGGGGGTGGGTTTTATTTGAGCTCCACCTCTCATAATTCACTCACAGCAAACTAACAGTTGGAGGGGCGGGGCTGGAAGGGCTGCAGTTACAGAGTGGAAGAATTCAGTCATATTTTGATTAAAGATTAAACAAACCTTTTTTTTTGTTTGTTTTGCAGTGAATTATTTTCTCTCAGGAACTGCTGGTAAATTGAACAAAGTCTTACATTTTGGAAGTAAAAAAAACTGCAATAGAACATTGATGTAAAAGTACTCAGATCATTTTTCCCACCGGTTCAGTCTCAGTTTTTTAGACACAGCAAGAGGAAGTGGGCTTTTCTTCTGAGCTGTCTAATGGAAATCCCCAAACCTTGCTGCTGACCAGCTGAAAGTAAGCTTGATTTTACCATCACTTCCTGAAATCAAGTCATGCTTCAATGCTTCTACAGTCTGCGGCACATTTTTGGCTCTGTGGCATTATGATGCAAAATAACAAACAAACAAGAGCAAAATAATAACGAACACGCAAGAGCAAACGATCAACTTTCCACAAAGTTGCATTTATAAAAGACAAAAACTGATTGGTTTTCCATCTCACACTGTGTCTGGTGCTTGACCCCGTCTGAAACCAATTACTCTTTAATAAAAGCCCAACTAAGGGCGGCACGGTGGCTTAGTGGTTAGCATTGTCGCCTCCCAGCAAGAAAGTCACTGGTTCGAGTCTCGGCTGGGTTATTGGTCATTTCTGTGTGGAGTTTGCATGTTCTCCCCGTGTTGACGTGGGTTTCCTCTGGGTGCTCCGGTTTCCCCCACAGTCCAAACACATGTGCTATAGGGGAACTGATGAACTAAATTGGCCGTAGTGTATGAGTGTGTGAATGAGTGTGTATGGGTGTTTCCCAGTACTGGGTTGCAGCAGTTTCTGTGCAAAACATATGCTGGACAAGTTGTCGGTTCATTCTGCTGTGGCGACCCCTGATGAATAAGCCGAAGGAAAATGAATGAATGAAAAAACCCAACCAGGAATTCACAGGAGTCATAATTACAGCAAAGCAACCACACAAACAACAGCTTACATGTAGAAATGAGAGTCTCTGATTAACTAAACAAGGAGCAGGTGAGCGTAATGAGTAACCATGACAACAAATCACATGTGTTTGTCCCTGCATGTACGTATGTAGTGTATGTGCGTTTGTGTACGTGACTGTGTTTGTGCATGTCTGCGTGCATGTGTGTGTTTGTGCATGTCTGCGTGCGTGCATGTGTGTGTTTGTGCATGCAAGTTTGTGTGCATGACTGTGCGTTTGTGTGATAGTGTGTGTGACTGTGCATTTGTGTGACTATACGTGTATGTTTGTGTCTATCTGCATGTGTGTGTGTTTGTGTATGACTATGTATGTGTGTGACTGTGTTTATCTTGTGTCTATGTTCATATGTGTATGTGCATGGCAGTGTGTGTGTGTGTGTGTAGGGGAAGCGTCTCCTCGGCCTGTTGAATGGGGCTTTTGTCAGTGTCCGGCTGTGGCTCTTTTACATTCAGCAGTGCTGCAGATGGAAGTGAAGCGCCATTGAGCTCAGCTCCTCCTCGTCCTGCAGGAGTGAGTCACCACACACACACACACACACACACACACACACACACACACAGACTTAGCATATACACACATACACACTTAACATATACGCACACACACACACACACACACACACTCACTGATCCTCACACACTTACTCAGCATACACACATATACTCACTTATTCAGCACATATACACACACGCACACTACTTGCTTACAGACTTGTATGCTAACACACACACACACACACACACATAAAAGAAAATGTTTTGAAGACTGTTAGAAACCTGTAACCACTGACCTCTATACTATTTGCTTTTCCTGCGATGGAATTCAATGGTTACCGACATTCAACATTCTTCAAAGTATATTCTTTTGCGTTCAACAGAAAGAAAGAAACTCATACAGCTTTAGAACCACTTGAGGCAGCGTAAATATTGAGTGAATTCACATTTTTGTGTGAACTACCCCTTATATTACAATCAGAGACTACATTTAAGGGCAGCACGGTGGCTCAGGGTTTTGCACTGTGGCCTCACAGTAAGAAGGTCGCTGGTTCGAGTCCCAGCAAGGTCAGTTGGCATTTTCCCCCACTTATTTTTTAACAGAAACATATTAAACAGCACAAACTGTAGAAATTAACCACTTTCTCGTGACTAGATGTTGAGATTGCGCTTGACTATCTGCACATCAACAAGTTCTAGGCTGAAATATTGTTCATTTAATGCTGTATTATTGCATTCATCACAAATCAACACACAGTATGAGAGTTAAATCCTAAAAACAACCATCTGAAGTGAAAATCTACAAAACCTGTAGACTATAAACAAACCACAGCACTGGATCCTGTCACATATGTGCCAGTTTTAGTCATGGATTTCATGTAAAAGGATAAAATGTGACTGAATCGTGTGCTTGTGTGAGCATAATCAAAAAATCTGTCCATAAATAATCTTATTGAACGATCTACTAATAAAAAGCTGCAGGTTTTGCCCTATAGAAACACATCAGCATGTTTTTGGTGAGGTTTATGGTTAAATAATATATCATAATTGAAATATAAAATCAATAGTTGTGTATGTATTCACTGGGAGACTACAAAACAAGCCAGACCTGATGATTATATTCTGATTAAACGCGTCGTTGTTTCGCTGTGGTGTTCATAAGATGATCATCACTAATATACAGTGAAGGTGGACTCACCTTCTGACTGTACACAGAATTTCAATGTTTGGACTACAGCGCCATCTGCTGCTGCATGATATGAACTACAACATGGAGATTATGGGGACTTTTAATTTTCGACTCAAGCACTTCCGGTGAACTGTCGCCCATTACTAAATCGCCGCGTTTAAGATGTGATTTCTTTAAAAATCAATGATCGTCACTGCCTGACTGATATACGAAATAAAGTGGGTCTCAGACCAGACTGGAAGCACTGCATTAATTCCCATTGTTCCGCGGCATGTCTTTAAAATATGTCCATTTATTTTACATTAGTATTTCCAATGGAGTTGCTGCAGATCCAGCAAACGATCATTTGCTATTAAATGGGTTTTCATATCATTTTACGCTTGAAGAACTAAATGACTGCTGAAGTCTATTTAGCTGATTATATTTTAATCACATTAAGCACGTCGATGCTGTAAAAGAAACCGTATGAAACTGAAAATAGTCACGTACAGCTTTCACCGGAAGTTTATCTGTGGCTGAAGAATGGCTGTTGCTAGAAATGATACTCCGCCACGGCCGGAAATTAACAATAATTATTTATATTAGTTATTAAATTATCCATTAAATGTATTTTATTAACGTCTCCCCACCACCCCTACTGAAAAAGCCAGCTTAAACCAGCCTAGGCTGGTTGACCAGCCTGGTTTTAGAGGGGTTTTGGCCATGCTAAAAAAAATGACCAGCTTGACCAGCCTAGACAGGCTGGGAGCCTAGCCAAAACCAGCTATGTCCAGGCTTAAACCAGGCTGGTTGGTTTTTAGCTGGATTTAGCAGGTCATTTTCCAGCCTAACCAGCAAAGGCCAGGCTGGAAATGGCTGGAAACCAGCCTGGAAATAATCAAATCCCCTCTAAAACCAGGCTGGTCAACCAGCTAAAACCAGCCAACCAGCCTAGGCTGGTTTAATCTGGATTTTTCAGCAGGGACAGTAATGTAAAAACTGTAATTATACAGAGTATTATTCCTATTATTTATTAAAATACACATTAAATTGTATTTTATTAACGTCTACCCTAAACCAAACCCTCACAGTAACATTAAATAGTATAATTTAAATACAAATAGTAATTATTGCTGTAGTGTCATAAAAACGATGCTGTTTTGATGTATCCACAGCTGTATGCCTTCTACGTTACCCCACTTTACCCCAGTTTATTTGTATAGTGCTTTTCGCAATAATTATCAGTACTTTATATGCTATTTGTCCAAATATGGGGCGCAATTTCTTTCATAAGTACGTGACCATTTTGAAAGACACACACACACACACACACGCACACACACACACACACACACACACACACACACACACACACATTAAAGAAATAAAATATACATCTTTTTTTTTCTTGATTGCTAAAACACCATAATCAGACCTAAATGCCAAACCATAAGGCTACATCAGTTATTCTGTAGTACTGCTTTGTTGATCTCAATGCCTTAGACGTCCTCTCTGAGACAGAGAGAGCAAAGTTAGATGTTTGGGGAAGACTGAGTTATTGAGCTGACCCAAATATAGGATTTTTGGGGAAATTGAATTAAAAGTTAAGGATACGTGTTTAGAGTTTCACAAAATTAAAGAAGCAATCGAGAGGAAAAAAATAATAGTTCAAAAATAAAAGCTACTAAAACACGGGTTATTATTAGATAATTCACTACACAGTTCAACCAAACAACCAGACATACACAGAAATATAAATATATAATCATTCTTCACATGTTTTTAAACAGTCTGATTTCAGGATCACCTCACCATCATTTGCATGATGGCACATTTGAACGTTCTCCCCGTGTTGGCGTGTGTGTGAATGAGTGTGTATGGGTGTTTCCTAGTACTGGGTTGCAGCTAGAAGGGCATCCAATGCATATGCCATAATAGTTGTCAGTTCATTCCGCTGTGGTGACCCCTGATATATAAGGGACTAAGCCGAAGGAAAATGAATGAATGAATAATAAAAAGGCTTTATTCCTTTTCAGCTTCAAGATCAATAGTGTCAGTGTAGTTAAACCAAAAAATGTTTTGTGAAAGATTTGAAGACCCTCTTAATGAAAACTTTATTCCAACGTGAAACACGAGGACAGTTTAAGATGTTCTGTGGGGATCTTGAGGAAGGGTGTTGTGGTGCTTTCTAGTGGACGAGTGGAGAACTGCAGTCACTGAAGTGAATGAATGAAGTAAATCGTCTTTGTAAATCTGTAAAACTGGTGAAAATATTAATAAAAAAGTATACACTAACAAAAAAATAATTTTAGTTTCTGGATTTTTATATATGTCATTTATATATATATATGTGTGTGTGTATGTGTGTGTGTGTGTGCTGTGTGTATTCATTATGTATATATAAATACACGCATGTAACTGAGAAAATGCTTATTTAAATTTAAATTTGTGAATGTATATATATATATATATATATATATATAATTTTCTATAGAAAGCTCTACAATATTATATTAGTGCGCATACATTAGATTAGTCAGTACTGAAGCCAAATCTGAAGCTTATCTAACAAAATAACTCATGATAACGGTCCCAAAAATTATCAGCCTAAATTTATGTTATAGAAAAATAATAAATAACACTTTCAAAGGCAGCAAAAATCAGAAGAAACAAAAAAATATACACTTTTGTTGAAATGTAGTTTGTAAATGAATTTTTTTGCAACATTCTGCATGAATTTCAATGTATTGTCTTTCCCTTAAAGTAAATATATCTGTTTAATAAATCTGTTTTGTTTAAATGCAACAATATATGTTACCCATATTCACTGAGAAATGGAGGAAAATATTCATTGACTGTACTCCATTATGCTGAGCATACGTTTGCATGTTCTCCCCGTGTTGGTGTGGGTTTCCTCCGGGTGCTCCGGTTTCCCCCACAGTCCAAACACATAAGCTATAGGAGAATTGCGTAGGCTAAATTGTCCGTAGTGGATGAGTGTGTATGTGCATGAGTGTGTATGGGTGTTTCCCAGCACTGGGTTGCGGCTGGAAGGGCATACGCTGAGTAAAACATATGCTGGATAAGTTATAGGTTATATACAAGTTAAATCCGCTGTGGCGACCCCAGACTAATACAGGGACTGAGCCAAAATAAAATGAATGAATGAATGAAGCTTTTATTTTGGATGTGATTAATGGTTCCCCAGCAGAACAGGTTTAATCTGCCACACGTTCACTTTTTTCTGCTCAACCCATGAACCCTTACTGACTCCCTCTGAAAGCGTCTAGTCCTTTGATTCCTATCAGACTGGAATCTGCCACACATTAACGGGTAAGAGAAGAACGACTTATTTTCCTCTCTCTCAGTCTCAGTCTCTCTCTCTCTCTCTCTCTCAGTCTCTCTCTCTCTCAGTCTCTCTCTCTCGTTGTTCAGTGGATTCGGGTGTTATTTGAAAGAGTAAATCAGACGCAGGATCGCTGACCCCAGGAGCCTCATTAAAACAGTTCTGGGATCCTGTGTTGTCTTCTTTTTGCAGACTCTGTGAAGTCGATCCTTCACCCAGAAGGAGAATCGTCTTTTCTGATAAACACACACACACACACACACACACACACACACACACGCACGCGTCGTGTCCCACCGGCCGCTAAACGCGCACTTGTCTGAGCGCGACTACAAGACTCTCCAAAGACCCGCAGAATCGTCTTCACAGGAGACACCGGAGGATAAAACACGGGCACGTGTACCTGCGCTGTTCTCTTTCAGGTAGTCTTCTGGGCTTTGTGTTGCGGGTTTGATTCTTCCAGCACTTACACTCAAAGGAAGCTGCGCGAGTAATGTCTTCAAAGAGTCGCGCTGGTGCGTTTCCAAATCTCTTTCCTGCCGTTCGTCTCATTATTATTATGATTGTGATCTGTTCAGAACAGCACAGCCATCTTCTCCAGCGTCCAGCATTCAGCAGCACATCTGACGGCGTAAACATTTGGGGAACTAAACAAATATAATGTTTATGTTCTTATTTGCTGCAACAGCGAAAGGAAAAATACACAACATTCAGTTCACTTCATCTGCAGTTCTCCAGTGCTTTTACAATGTAGACTGTGTCAAAGCAGATGAACTCAGAAGTTCTAGTAAACTGAAGCTGTGTCAGTCCAGAATTGAAGTTTACTTCAGTTCAGTGTGGTTTAATCTTCACTGCTGTAAGTCCAAACACTGAAGAGCAAATCCATCGATGCGCAGCTACACAAGTCCCAAACCAAGCAAGCCAGTGGAGACAGTAGAGGAACAAACTTCACCAATTGACCAAAGTGAAGGAAAAAACCTAGAGAGAAACCAGGCTCAGTTGGGTTTGACCATTTCTCCTCTGGAGATGGTCTCCTTCTCCAAACTTCCTGTGCAGAGCTGCAGTCTACCTGGACTGCTGGACGTCCATCATGGAGAAGCTGCAGGTGTGAGTAGGTCACCAGCGGGTGTTATAAACTTAATCAGGTACTTATACAATATACTTAATTAAATTCACTCTGCAATTGAAAACCATAAAGGCTTAGGTTGACAGTCTGTAGAAGGACTGGGCCCCCTGTTTCAGAGAAAGCTCTAGAAGTGAAGTTTATTTATAGACTAATTTGGAGAGGATCATGTGCTTATGATTGTGGCTGGACCTGCGTTATTCAATTGATGATTCACCAATCAGACGATTCCTAATCCACTATAAACACCCTCAGTTCATATCACAGCCATATTCATTTTGAAGAATCCCTCCTCCCACCCCTACTCCACCTCCCTTCCTTGATAAATGCCACGGTGGCCTAGTGGTTAGCACTGTTGCCTCACAGTAAGAACGTCACTGGTTCTAGTCTTTACCAAGCCAGCAGACGTTTCTGTGTGGAGTTTACACGTTCTCCCCGTGCTCACGTGGGTTTCCCCCAGGTTACCCGGTTTCCTCCCACCGTCCAAAAACATGCAACTGAAGTTAATGGACTAATCCAAATCAGCACCATAGACATGCTCCTAGTTAGTTATCTCTTAAGAGCAATCACTATCTGTTCATTAGCCACTACAGCAGAGGAGTTCTCCAGATCTACCTGAGCTCAAACTCCCATCTCACCTTGCAAATGGGAGGGAGCCCAGGGCTCGAGGATCTTATGAGCTCAGGGCTCTCTCCTGGGACATCATGCCAAACAAGCTTAATAATCAATCATCAGCTGAGTGTGAGCTCTTGAATTGCCATTTATTGTAAACCCGGAGGAACGCCACGCCAACACGGGGAGAACATGCAAACCACAGTGCTAACCACTGAGCCAACGTGCCGCCCCAATGTAATCATTCATTCATTTTTTTTGGGCTTAGTCCCTTATATATCAGGGATCGCCACAGCGGAATGAACCGCCAACTATTCCAGCATATGTTTTACACAGTGGATGCTCTTCCAGCTGCAACCCAGTGCTGGGAAACACCCATACACATTCATACACTACGGCCAGTTTAGTTGATCAGTTCCCCTATAGCGCATGTGTTTGGACTGTGGGGGAAACCGGAGCACCCGGAGGAAACCCACGCCAACACGGGGAGAACATGCAAACTCCACACAGAAACACACACTGACCCAGCCGAGACTCAAACCAGCGAGCTTCTTGTTGTGATGCTAACCACTGCGCCACCACTATTTATGTAAACTGCAGGTAAGGCTTTGGTGGGGTCTTTCACTTTGAGTGTTTTCTAGATGCGCTGTTTTTCAGGTGTGTGTGTGTGTGTGTGTGTGTGTGTGTGTGTGTGTGTGTGTGTGTTAGTCTCGCGGGCGATCCAGAGCTCCAGGCAAAATAAGTTGATCCTTTAAAGCTGCGCTCACACTCCTGTGTTTGTTCGCGAGCAGGCCGTGTGTGTGTGAATCTGCAGAGACCAACCCATCAGTCCCGCTGTCTCGACCCCTGAAGATCAGGCTGTCAGGAGGAGGTCAAAGGTCAGCCGCATCTGTAACTACATAGACCGGCAGCATCCAGCATCTGTGATCCGCTCTAAACTCTCCAGAGCACTGAGGAGGAGGAGAAGAGGAGGATTACTGCAGGGAGATCACCTGAGGACTGATCACCTGTGTGTGTGTGTGTGTGTGTGTGTGTGTGTGTGTATATCAGAAAAATCATTTAAAATGAAAATAGAGGGGGTGAGAGGGACTGAAATGTTTAATATTGAAGACAAATTCTGCTTAACCATATTCCAAAAACAACCAAGCCCAGGACAGTCCCAAACCATGTGAAAGAACGCACCAGTTTCACCTGTAGGACAGAGTGTGTTTAGGATCAGGTTTAAGCTTGATGCTATACAGGTTGTGTGGAGTACTATAAGTCCTATGGATGAAGTTTAAATCAATCTGTTGATGATCCGGATTCCTGGATGCAAGCATTACCATTGGCCAGACTTCATCCAATCAAAGCTGGGAGAAAGTTCTGAGATATCTGATCTCCAAGAGGAGTCTAATGACATAGGGAGGGACGTTTGTTTCTAAGAAGTATGTATTTAGTTTAGAAACCAATCCCTGTGTTCCTTAAGAGTCGTGCAACAAGGGGTGTTCTTTAAGAGGAGCCATCCAAGGGACCCCACAGGCTTTCATAGCTGCAAGTAAAAGAAAAGAGAGGGGCTTTGCAGATTAAACTTATAGATATAGAGGCCCTTTTCACCTATTAAATTACCCAGTGAGTGAACACCTTTGTCATACCATTGTCGACACTGGCCAAACTTAATTGGATGTTTACCAATTAATAAACCTTAGTTATTAAAGACAGGAGAACAAGGATTCCAGTCTGAATGAATATTACAGACCTTTTCTGCTAGCAAGTGATCTTAAGGGGCCAAAACTGAGTTTCCACCCTTATTTTTAGGTATATTAGCAAACAAAAATTCATTCAACTTTTCCTCAAGCGAATGCCAAGAAACCAGTAAAGTAGGGGACGAATATCTAACCAGTAAAGTAGGGGACGAACATCTAACCAGTAAAGTAGGGGACGAACATCTAACCAGTAAAGTAGGGGACGAAGCGTGAAGGACCAGTGATAAAGCCTAAAATTGGGGAGTGAAAGTCCACCAGCGTATCTGTCTCGTTGCAAATTACTATAGTTGTTGTGTTCCTATACTAACCATAGAATCACAACTGATCACTTATTATAGTTGCTGCGTTACCATAGCAACTATAGAACAACCACAACCGTTTAATCATTATAGTAACTGTTACCATAGTAACTGTAGAATCACCACAACAAATCAATTACTGTAGTTGTTGTGTTACTATAGTAACCGTAGAATCACAACAAGTGGTGATCACTTACTATAGTTGCTGCGTTACCATAGCAACTGTAGAATAACAACAACTCTTCAATCACTGTGTTAACTGGTTACCATAGTAACTGTGGAATCACCACAACAGATCAATTACTGTAGTTGTTGTGTTACCAGAGTAACCGTAGAATCACAACAACTGATCACTTACTATAGTTGCTGCGTTACCACAGCAACTGTAGAATCACCACAGCAGATTCATTCAAGTATTTTACTATAGCATGTTTCAAAAACACTGTATTATTTACTGTAAATTAGTCGGCGCCAGTGGTGTAGTGGTTAGTGCGTTGACACATGTACTCCGGTGCTCACGGCGACCCGAGTTTGATTCCTGCCTCGCGGTCCTATTTCGATTCTTCCCCTCTCTCTGCTCCCCACGCTTTCCTGTCAACACTCTCTACTGTCTTAAAGGGGAAAACCCTGACAAAATAATAATGACAAAGATATATACTTACTATAAATTACTACAGTATTAGTGAGTATTCTACCAAAATACATCATTATGGGGCCCAAATAATGTCCAAACAAGGACAAAATGTACTGGTATTGCTATACTTGTGGAGACATTTGGTCTCCGACATTGATTTCTGTCTTTTCTTTCATACTTTGTGATGCTGTATTCACAACCACAGACACTTACAGTATGCAAAGTGCTCGCTTTTGTGTTTCCTGCACATTTTCCAACATCTCTCTTATTATTTTCAATCTTGCACAAAAATAATACACAAAGGGGTCGAATAGAAAGAGCTGTAGGTTTTGAGTAACTGTAAGCAGGGGCGCCGCTAGGGGGGGAAAGTTAGGACGATTCTAATAAGGGCAAATACATTTAGGGGGCCCACAGAGACATTATCAAGGGCCCGCTCCAACACCCCCCTCTCTTCAATGTCAAACATGATCACACACCCCTCTTGCTGTAAAAATGCATCAGATTAATACTTTTTCTTCTTTTTTTGTGCATAAATCTGTTAATCACCCTCAGTCCTGATCAAAACTACTAAATGTTTTAGAAAATGACAGGATTTGACCTCTTTAATTGTTGAATTCATCAATAATGTCACTGATTTGCTGAAAAAACACACAAAATGGCGTATTTTCAATATAAAAGTAATTGTAGACTGGATTTATTCGACCTTTTCTCTCAGTCTTGAACATGTGAAGCAACATCCCCTTTGCTGCATTGTTTTTGACTGATTTTCATGTTTTCTCCATAGTTTACTGTTGGTGCTGCTTTTGCTCCATTGACTTCCATTATAATTATATTTTTCGATTAAGCCTTGACAGCAGATAATCACGCATTCTTGATTGTTGGTGGTTTTCCCTGTTAGGAAGAGGTAAGATGTGTAACTTTTACTGTTGGTCATCAGTTATTGGCAACATTAACCCCTTTAGATAGGCCTGTGCAAAATAACTTAATTTCTGGAGTTTATATGAGTATAACAGCAAATTAAAGTGTGTGTGTGTCTGTGAGTGTGTGAGAGTGACCTTTACACACTTACCTTGATGCGTCTGAGTAAATCAAAAGATGCATCTCAGTTCTCAGAGCTACATGCAGTAAATAAAAACAAAGACTGTGTATTTATGCACCATCAAATGTGCTTATAATGGAAGTCAATGGAGGAAAACACACGCCAACAGTAAATTAGGGAGAAAGAATGAAAATCTGACAAAGCATCAAAGCCAATGTTGGTACTAATCATTCACATGTTCAAGACTGAGAGAAAAGGTCGAATAAATCCAGTCCACAACTACTTTTATATTGAAAATACGCCATTTTGTGTGTTTTTTCACCAAATCAGTGACATTATTGATGAATTCAGCAATTAAAGAGGTCAAATCCTGTCATTTTCTAAAACATTTAGTAGTTTTGATCAGGACTGAGGGTGATTAACAGAATTATGCACACAAAAAAAGAAAAAAGTATTAATCTGATGCATTTTTACAGCAGTTTAATTCTAGTTTTCATCCTAAACATAACAAAAGGGCAGTCATTTTGAACAGTGCACAAGGGTTAAACTGAAAACAAAGTGATCTGAATATTTGCATATTTGAATATGCATATTTTTGTGGATTTTCCCTGTCAAATAAACCTGAAAATAAAAATGAAAACGCCTGCATAGTGGCAGACATCACATAATGCAGTGTAATTCCTGCTGTGTCCTCTGGGTGTCGCTGTCTGCCTGTGCTAAACGCGCCTCATTAGCGGCGATCTCTACACAGCTTCACATTCATGTCAACAGTAATGCAGCAAAAACACTGAAACTCCCAGTCAATCAATCAATCAATCAATGCTGCTGCAGGCCAGACAATTTTAGATGCTTATTTTACATGATCTGTATATCTGCAGACTGTCTGCACTGCACTGTCTATTAGTGGTGTAGATTTTACCATGTTGCTGCATTAACATCTGCATTGATCCCGGATCAACATTCAAATAGGATTTAATCAGATTTAAAGGGACAGTTCACACACAAATTGAAACTATGTGTTCTGTTGAACACTAAAGAAGATCATTTGAAGCATGTTTTTTTTCTAACATTGTTAAATGGCGCCTCAGCTTTCGTCAAAATCTTAAAAAATAATATATATATATTTCTATTGATGTATTTTTGTAATTTTTTATTCTTAAAAGAAGCTAAATAATCTGCAAACATTTAAATAAAAGAAGAATATTTATATTATATTATTAATTTATATTATTATAAATATAAAATATTATAATTAATATATTATAAGGAGAATAATATATCTTAGCGAAAACAAGATTATTTTACTCACCTCATTTATTTAGCAGATTATTTAGCTTGTTTTAAAGTGAAAAGCACTTAATTTTGACTTATTATTCATGAAAACAAAACAATATTTCTTTGCTTGTCCAGAAAATGCTTCTTGATATCAGAATTTTGAGATATTTGGAGTAGAAACGAGACAAAAACTCATGTTAAGAAAAGCATTTTGCTGTGAGAATAGTACATTTAAAATAAAGTGTGACCGTAATTATAATTTCCTACTTCTTTAAATGTCTTTCTGTCCCCTTGTGTTGATATCTATGTCTGTATACATGTATGTATGGTTGTTTATATGTATGTACAAATTTATTTAAGTATGCATGCATGTATTGCACCAGAGATATTCAGAAATTAAAAGATAAAACTATTAAATTCATGCAAAATATTGCAAAAATAAATTACAACCTACAAAGTTTCAACTACATTTGTATTTAATATTTTTTTATAACATATAAATTTGGCCGTACTGATTTTTGGACTGTTATTGTAAGCTATTTTGTTAGATAAGCTCCAGATTTGGCTTCAGTACTGACTAATCTAATGTAGGCTATATGCACATATAATATTGCATAGCTTCCTATTAAAAACATGAATTTAAAAGATATATATCCTGATATATATATATATATATATATATATATATATATATATATATATATATATAGATAGATAGATAGATAGATAGATAGATAGATAGATAGATAGATAGATAGATAGATAGATAGATAGATAGATAGATAGATAGACTGAGCTTCTGTTAACCACACACACACACAATTCCTTGGTGGAATAAATCGGATTTCTCCTTGTTCCCCGATGAGCCTCTATCGGGTCTGCTGCCCTTTTGCGTACCTGTCCTCTTCTCGCGCGCGCAGGTGTACATGGAGCTTTGTTTTCACGGCCGACACGTCATTAATCATTCCCGAAGCTGCACTTGAGCCTGTAATGATACGCGCCGGCCGCCACACGGGACCCGCCGCACAATTGCCTTTCTTTGCACGGCTGCCAAATTGGAGGTGAGCGTCCGTAGCCAGACAGCGCTCTCCCGCGTCCCCCGACTGTCTCATCATTTAGCTATTTATCCATCTGGGCCCGGCCCGCGCTCGCACCCGCTTTCCCAGGAGGCCGCGGATTTGTGTGTGTGTGTGTGCGTGTGTGTGTTGGGGGGGTTAGATCTCGGGATCAGATTTGTTGCTCAGGGTTTTCGCCTTTGATTGTGTGCCTATAAGTTTGGGATTAAAGACAAATTTCCCACAGGGCTGTGCGGGATTTGCTGCTGCCGTTTAACTGTTTAACCTGGCTTACCGCGGTAGGAGGGGCGGGCCGGTCAACAGGCCCTCCGAGACCCGGCGGCTTGAACCGGAGCCAGTCGGCATCGAGTGGGCTATCGGATCAACACCCACCCGAAAATGTGTACAAACACTGGGCCTTTTCCCTGGAGAGCGGATTGATACAGTCATATCTCAATATGTCCTTTCTCTCTTAGTGGTGAAATGTGGGGTGGCGTGAATGGAAAACAAAGTCTTTAAATCTAACTGGAGGTCCCAAAGGGGTTAGTTCACACAAAAATCAACATTCAAAAATGAAAATCTCCTGTAATTTCAATTTAACGAGACCTTCGTTCATATTCAGAGCACAAATGAAGATATTTCGGATTAAATCAGAAAAATGTGGGTGGCGTGAATGGAAAACAAAGTGTTTATTTAACCGGAGGTCAGCATAGGGCACGTGTTCATGTGTTCACTTCAGCCAAAGAGCATAGAATCACCAAGAGGCGACACTCTAGTGTAATTTGGGAAACAGCCACTAGAGGGCGCGGCGGCCATTTTAGAATGAAAACTCCAATAGAACAACTGAATATTATAAGTCTGTAAAATAAACTATTAAAAGTGCTGATGATCTTGATTGTGTTGTATTGTCGTCTTTCAGGTTGTATCTCAGCTTTAATGTGCTTTTTAAATAAATAAATAAATAAAAGACAAAGCAGCTGCTTGCCATCGTAACAGCAATAAGATCCAATGAACGGCTGATCGCTTTCACTCCAAAATGGCGGAATCACAGGGCTGTTGCTGAGTGCTGCTGTTACAATGGAACGTTCTATTGAGTGTCGCCTCTTGATTCTAAACTCTTTGCTTCAGCCAAAAATGACAGTTCTGTCAATAATTACTCACGTTCATGTTGTTTCAATTATTTTTGAAGAAATCTGATTTTCCTGCACATTAATAGTACATTTAAAGTCCAGAACAGGACTAGAAACATCTTCAATATGTGCCGAGTGGGCTATCGGATCAACACCCTCCTGAAAACTGTGTACAAACACTGAGCTTTTCCCTGGAGAGCGGACCGATGCAGTCATATCTCAATATGCCACTGTTAGAAATGTGAATGGAAAATAAAGAGTTTAAATCCATCTGACAGTCAAGAGGGGTTAGTTCACACAAAAATGAAGTGGTTAAGAATATTATGAAGCTACAAGACACACACACACACACACACACACGCACACGTGCACACACACACACACACACACACAGTCCAGAACAGGACAGAAACATCTTCAAACTGTTTCCATTCATTTGTTTTCCTTCAGCTTAGTCCCTTTATTCATCAGGGGTCTACACAGCGGAATGAACCGCCAACTATTCAAGCATATGTTTTACGCAGCGGATGCATGCGTACTGGGAAACACCCATACACACTCATTCACAAACACACACTCATACACTACGGCCAATTTAGTTCATCAATTCCCCTATAGCACATGTGTTTGGACTGTGGGGGAAACCGGAGCACCCAGAGGAAACCCACACCAACACAGGGAGAACATGCAAACTCCACACAGAAACACCAACTGACTCAACCGGGACTCAAACCAGTGACCTTCTTGCTGTGAGGCGGCAATGCTAACCACTGAGCCACCGTGCCACAGGTTTTTTTTTCAACATTTTTCAAAACATCTTCTATTGTGTTCAGCTGAAGAAAGAGACTTTGAAGCAAGTGAATGATGAGAGTTTTGAGTGACCCGTCCCGTTAACACACTTCACTGCCCCTTCACCGTGTGGATGTCCTGACTTCATTAACCCGAATGTTGCGTGTGCCTCTACAGACTCTGCGGGAGGGATCCTGCCCCGGCGGGACTCTCAGCATCAGCAGGTGCTTTTCTGTTCTGTCAAACGGCGTCCGAGCAGATTACACAGATCTGAGGGAGTGTGTGAGAGCCCGCGGCCGCAGATCCGGATCCACAAACACCTGCCTCAGGTGTGCTGCTGCTGCTGCTGCTGGAGAGCGGCCAGAGCTTTGATCGCAGGCCACGACCCTCACGAGGATACACACAACAAACAATACACACACATACACACACACACACACACACACACACACACACACACACACACACACACACACACTCTAAATTAAAGAAACAAGGCTTTTCCATGAATAGTTGGTGGTTCATTTCCACAGTGGAATGAACCACCAACTATTCCAGCATATGTTTTACACAGCGGATACCCTTCCAGCTGCAACCCAGTATTGGGAAATACCCATACACACTCATTCACACACACACTCATACACTACGGCCAGTTTAGTTGATCAATTCCCCTATAGCGCATGTGTTTGGACTGTGGGGGAAACCGGAGCACCCGGAGGAAACCCACACCAACACGGGGAGAACATGCAAACTCCACACGGAAATGCCAACTGACCTAGCCAAGGCTCGAACCAGTGACCTTCTTGCTGTGAGGCCACAGTTCTAACCACTGAGCCACTGTAAACATCACTTATATTTAATAAAAGAGGAGGGCAAATGAATTAATCTATACAGACCCAACAGAAAGCTTTCAGCGAGGACGGAAGTGGGATCTCGGGGGGATCAGCGCTGTCGAATATACGACACTATTGATCTTTAATTAAAGGCGCTCTTAACTGCAGCCGAGGGTTAATTCATGAACTAGTGATAATATTTGTGCTCTGCATGAGGAGGTACATAAAAAGTTATCTATTGTCTGAGCAGTTTATCAGCGCAGCCATGGCCGAACGCCTGGGACTTCTCAGCAATAACTCAAAATTATGGGTCAATTTAAAACGGGCCCATTCTCAGACACTGAACGCTACAGGATTACTGCCGATCCGTCCTCGCGTGCATCCACCGCTAACATGAGGAGCGAAAACGAGGACGTTCTTCCTCTGGGAAGCGCGGAGAGTGTCTAGATTCAGTGATTTCACCCTCTCTTATTGATTTCTTCGCAGGATGCGGCTATTAACATTGAGCGTGTTCCAGAGGAGCTTGCGGCAGGTATCCAGGCACGAGCGCTGTGTTTTTATAATTAAGGTCAGCTGGGATGCATTAAAGCATTTGAGGTGTTAAAACTGGCTCTCCTCGGAGAGTGAGTTGGCATCACTCGCGCTCGTAAATTAGCCGTACGCTGCTGCCGCTGGAAAGAAGAGCAGAGCTATGAAGACTCTCTGATGTCTTAAGCAGGTTCGGGTGTGGGCTGCGTGATGACCTCACTAAACACAAGGGGTGGACTTAACCAATAAGCGAAGTAGAACCCTCGGAAATTAGGGGACCAATATATTAATCATAAAGCTCTTTTCTAAATTTTCTATCATTTGTTGTAATAAAATGTTTGTCTATAACCATTGCAATTTTAATGTTATACTTTACAAAACCGCGGCCCCCCTATTAATAGTGGAACATTCCTTCTGTTCTGCACATGCAAATATTAAATCTAATCATAGATATGGCTAATTAACTGTGCATAGTTTGTGAACTTGTTTATTTATTGTATTTAATTTTACATTAAGAAGATAAAGGTCCCACTTAAAATATATTTTTAACATGCAGTTTATTTACAAAAAATAAAAACCAGAGGAAAAAATAAACCTATAGAGACAGATCAATAATCTATATAATATAATATAATAAAATAATATAATATTATAATAAAATAAAATATATAATAATATAATAATATAATAAAATAACATAAAATAATATAATAATATAATATGATATGATATGATATGATATGATATGATATAATATAATATAATATAATATAATATAATTTAATTTAATATAATATAATATAATATAATATAATATAATATAATATAATATAATAATATAATATAATATTATAATAAAATAAAATAATATAATAATATAATATAATGATAATATAATATAATATAATATAATATAATATAATATAATATAATATAATAAATAATATAATATAATATAATAAATAATACAAATAAATCTTAGGGCCCCCAAATCACTAAGCCCACCTCTGCTAAACACACCCCCATTAGGAGGATGTAAGATGAATATAACGCACTGCACAAAGGCCTTTTTTAGATTTTATGTCTTGACTCGAGTCCAAATATCTTAAATTGTTAAATGAAGAAGCACTTTCCTGACAAGCAAATCATTTGGTCTGTTTTAGAGAAACTTTATACCAAAATGAAGAGAGTTTTTCTTTAAAAAAAATAAAGAAATTTAAACTAATCCGCCAATGGGGGAACAGAATAATCTTAAGGGTTAAGAACTCAATAAGGAAAATTATTCTGCTTCCACCATTGGCTGATTATTTTGCTCACTTAATTCTGACTTTATGTATATTAGCACTAAAAACAAGACAAAAAATCTTAGTAAGTATAATTGATCTCTGCAGGCTGTGCAAATGTCCTGTGAGCATCAATGAGTGTGTTTCACAGTGGCGAACTGGCCATAGGGAGCACCGCCTGATCAATCCGACCTGACACCCCCCACTGTTCGTTTACTGATCGCAAACTGCCCCCCCCCACACTTTTCACTTACAGATCCCTCACCCCCCCCCCACCCCCAATCAAATACCCCTCCCCAACTTTTGCTTACCGATCATTTACCACCCCCCCGGCTCTTTATTTAACAATCACAAACCCCGCCCCCACTCCTCGCTGATTGATCCCCTCCCACTTTTCACTTAACGATAGTAAACTGCCCCCGCTCTTCACTTACAGATCGCTCACCGACCCCCCCCCCCTCTTCACTGAATGATCACAACCCCCCATGCCCACTCCTCACTTACCGATCACTCCACCCCACTCTTTACTAATTGATCGCAAACCGCCCCCCAGTTTTCGCTTACCAATCTCTCAGCCCCCCTTCCCTCCCCCCATTTCACTTAACGATCGCAACCCCCCCCACTCTTAGCTTACTGATCTCTCAACCCCCCTCCGCCCATTCTTCACTTAAAAATCACAAACCCCCACCCCCGCTCTTCGCTTACAGACCGCTAGGCCCACATGGAATCTGCGCGCGCAGAATTCTGCAGATTTTTAGCTCATCATTACTCTTTATTTACTTGTAAATGTGTGTAAATCTATATTTATTCAGTTTTTAAATTAATTACAGGAATAATTATTGACTAATATGATAATGTTGATCTGATTAATGATTTATTTTCTGTCTTTTAGTAGAGATATTATATGAGAGACTTGCTTTATTTACCAAATAAAGTTGATCTAACTAGATTTGCATTTTAAACATTAAGTTAAAAAGATATTATTTTTTATTTCACATATTAAGGTTTTAGTTATGATACTCTCATAATAATTCAGCAGAAATCCACAGATTTTTACCAAAATTCTCTGCAGAAGTGGCTAAAAACGTCCGCAGATTCCGTCTGGCCCTACCGATCGCTACCTGTCAACCACCAACCCCTCAATCACCCCTGCCCACACGCTACACACTCCCAGCTATAGTGTCCTGATGTTCGATAACTATCCCAGGCAAATACTGTCCCAGTCCGCCTCTGTCTGGTATAGCACCTTACAGGTGACACAGCAGCCGATGCGATGACTGAAAGACCAATCAACGAGTTTAACAATTAAAAACAATGCTGTCAGACTTTATTGATGACTTTAAATGCATTACTGAAACATAATGTAGGTTTCTGCATCCGTTGGTCCCAGAATATCTCGATGAATATCTTAGTTATTTTGATGATCTAAACTGCACTCCAGGTTTAAGCTTCTCTGATTTTACAGCTATTCAAGACACACATAGTGAAATGAGTGGAGCGCAGTGAAGACGTCAGTCAGATATATGGTAATGCCGTGTTTTTAACACCAGTATTTATTTGACCATTATGTTAAATTGTCCTCATAAAGCTTCACTTGGCAGCTCCATCTTTCTCCTCTCCGTCTATGAAGCTCTAAAGTGGACCGGTGGGAGAACAGTCCAATATGGCCGCTTTTCCTAAACAAATAATCATCATCCAGAGCCTTGGTGAGGGAGCGATTAAAGTTTTACTCAGCGCCTGCTGGGTGGACTGTCTGCATGCAGCGTTGCCAAATAATTCTGTTAACTGTAATTGTTGAAAATGACACGAGATTATTTACCTTTGCTCCATCATAACGTAAGTGTTCAATTTAATGCACTAAGCTATTGAAATTGTTCTGTATTGAATCATTGAACGTCATGATCTTAAACCCAGCCTATGAAACAATCGAGTATCTTACGCTCTCAGTAGTGGTTTTGAGGGGAGATAAAGCTGGGATACTAACTGCTAGCTCGAGTCCACGCACACCAAATTAATCCACTAATGCGCAGGGCCTGAAGGGAGGGGGTCGCTCCGTTAAGACCACCTTTATTCAGTGGCCCTCAGCGCCCAGAACTAAATGACAGCCGGAAAATCACAGCAGCAGGGTCGTGCACGGTGCATTACGGGCTCCACCGCAGCGCCGGTACAGTAGCGCTCTGAATACGCCATCACAAAGAGCAGCTTTTTAAAACCACCGCTGACCACAGCCTGAAAGACACAAAGCACGCCGTAAAGGAATGCGGCAAGACTTACGGAAAAACAGCCAGGCTCTCTTTGGAGCATTCTGAACAATTATATTAGTGCCACAAACATGTATGCATAATTAGCACCTCATCTTACATCGGAGCCTTATTAGATGCTAAATTGTCATTGTGAAAACTCTCAACGCAGAGAGTCCTGCAAAACTTCGGGCCGAGCATTTCTAACAGTAATTTACACCTATACAATTACAGTGCTCCAGAGAAGATATAGTGTCAGTCCCTTCCTATTTAACAGCGCGACCCGCCGCCCTCCGAGGCTCGAGCAGAACCAGTATTTCCCTGATTAATGGTGAAAAGAGCCAGAGATGCAAACCCTGCCAGGAGAGGTGGGCTGCTCTCAGCCTTTTTATGGAAATTAACCGCAAAACACAGCCAATTAGAAGTGTGTTATTTAGAGCGACTCCCCCCCCCCCCCCTGACTCTTTTCATTTGGCTGAATAATGACATGGCGTGATATCCAAATCCTCTGTGGCAAATTAATGTGATGTACGCTCTCTGCCAGCTCCGAGAGCCGCTCGACTGCGAAAGGAAAGTTACACGCATGCCGCAGTCTCCGACCGACTGTACGGTCAGGCCGGACGGGATTCACACGAGGTGCTAATGAAGGCAAAGGAACTGACGTGTCTCTTGTGTTCATCAGTAAATAGTGAGTTAAAAAAGCGACTCCCTCTCGCCCACCAAACATTTTTATCAGAAGCTTGTAGAGGCGTACACATCTGCGCAGTTATATCAGAGTGACATTACGATCATTACCGTTTGAGGCACTAGTGCCTGAAAATTCAAGTCAAAAACACCCTGTCTATTTTTATGTAAATTAAAATGACACCGTTTGTGAACAGCCTGCGTTGCGTTGATTTCATTGCGGTGTGCTTATGCACAAAAAAAAGCGCTTTCTCATTTGGTGGCGTGTTGAGGAACTCGCGGAGAAGGACCCTGAATGTGCCAGAACACACTGTGGAAGTTTCAAAGGGCAGAGTCTCTAGGAAATCTACTTTTTCTTTGGAAAAATGTCACAGGAGAGATGGGAGATTGGCACCACAAAGGGCCTAAAATAGCACGGGCTGCTACGCATTGTCAGACAAGATTTAGACTGAGGCGCTGACTTTTGTTCTGTGAAGTCTCGGGCCCTGAAAAGGAGATTGGAGGTGTAGAAATTGCAAATTATTTTTTCCTCCTGGATATGCGTCGCTCCCGGTCAGGAAACCGGCTGCCCACACTAGAACCCCGTTTTTCAGGGAAGCCTATTCCCGTCTGTTACAACCCTAGCACCACAAAGGCCCGGCGTTTACTTAATGCAGCTTCACCACCCTTGGGACACGTAATAGGATTAGAAATCATTCTTCAGAAATTTACAAAAACAAAATCACATGGCTGGGCTTAGAAATTGCTAATAATTTCTCCATAGCCGGTGGATCAAAGGCAGGCAGTGGAGTGACCCCGCTCAGGCGTTTTTAATGAAGGGGTTAATCTTCTCAAAGGTGACCATTCAGGAGCAGCGGTGTGACCAAATGAAGAATTCAGCCCCAGATAATCGGCACACAGGAGCGCTGGGGCCGATCGGCCTGTTTGGACACGGACACACCATGAGGATGATCCTCGCACCTGCGCAATGGCCTCCAGAAAGACTTGCTTTCTCAGATAATGATGTCGCCGCAGCATTCACGCTGGGATCCTGAGATGAAACTCTGCGAATGCATTATGAAGATGGCTTAATACTGTATACATGCATCATCCCCCCAATGCACAAGTGCGCTTGGACGTATAATCAGAAAACGGGCCTCCTGGTAATTAAGAATAAATGAAATTGCTTATCAATTAGAAGGCGACTGCATACACCATTTGGCTGTGTTCTCAGGGATTAATCAGGAAACCATTGACATTACATTGTTCCATAATTATCATTCATACGTTTTATGGTAATTGGAGAATTTTTCATGGAGGAATTACAATGTCTCGGAAACACCCGACAATATTAACGCTCTCAAATATAAACATTAATTAATTTCCCAGCAAAAACGAGGAAGGAGATTGATTGTTGGCATGGAAATGGAAAAGCGTCTACTCTCAAACAATGACTGTAAACAACTTTAATGAACTGAAGCCTTGATGAGAGAATATCAATCATGGAGATAATTGATAATAAGGCACGGGGAGAAAAAAATAAATAGATGCATAAAAACATATGCCGGTCTCAGAGGGGTGGTGAAGAGCCTCGCGCGGCCAATGCCTCAACACTCTTTCAGTCTTAATCAGGCTGAATGCCTTCGCTCGATATGAATATGAAAACAGACAGTGTGAATGGGGGTTCTCTTCAGCCAGAGGTCCTGCAGAGTTTAGCTCCAAACTTGCCTGGAACTTTGCACTAATCCAGAAGACCCGGGTTAGCTGGTTCAGGAGTGTTTGATCAGGCCTGGATCTGAACTCTACAGGACATCGAGGGTCAACAGCTGACATGAGTCGGGGGGTTGGCTAATCCTGTCAGTCCAGCATATATGATGGCTCTTCCTGCATCCCTGCACCTTTATTTCTGTCTGTCACACTCTCCTAAAGTCAAAGATTATCAAATGTGTGTGCGTTTCTTTCTGTAGAGGAAGATCAAGCAATTTTGGTTCTCCAAAGAAGCGTCTTGAAGCGAAATAGTCCGAAGAACATTGTAAGATCTTTGGATGTTACAGTTTTGGTTTGTAAGATTTGTCTCCTTTAGAAAGCAAATGTTTTGACACATCTATCCCATGCCTTGTATTCCTTACATTGTGGGGACGTGCATAGAATGTCCCCACAAGTATAGCAATACCAGTAAATTTAGACTTTTTTTGGTTCCCATGAGGAAAACGGCTTATAAATCAGACCGAATGACATACTTTGAAGATGTAAAAGTGCATATTGTTTGCTGTGGGAACAGAGAATATACAGCCTATACATTAGAAACATCAATACAGCTGTGGGAAGTCCTCATAAGTTTGCTGTACAAGTGTGTTTGTGTGTGAGTGCTTGGTTATCTGACATAACCTTCACCTTGAGTCAAAGTTAAGCTCAGTCCTCACACACTAGGGCACTTTATCCAAGGGTCACTCTACGGTTCTTCACAGCAGACCCAAGTCACGGCGCTCGGCCAGAGAGTATTGGCACAAGGTTTAATGAGGTAATTAGACAAAGGCCAAGCTGACCCCGAGAGGGTAATACTTGTGAACTTTTACCCCAGGCTCCTAACACATCTCTAGGGAGCACCGGACGGCAAGCCGAAAAGGTCAGTGGCCAGAGATCTTCAGTCACGCTCCACACTCGACGTCTGATCCATCATTAGGAGCCGCAGAGGTTCCACAGCCACTGCAAGAGTCACATCAGCCTAGAAGAAGCCTGAATCAAGGGTTCTCCAGACGTGAGGACTCAATTCTCCTCAATTAAACACCTCGGAGACAATGGAGATTGTAAAAAGTTGCACCTCAGTCCTCGTGTCACTGTCATTACAATGAAAAAACTAAACAAAACACAGAATTAACCCTCATCGCTGCCTTGCATTGATTCTGGGCTTTTATGGTGTCCCTGGAGCGTGGCAGACAATTACAGATATTATTACATCTGCATTGATTTCTTTAAGAGAGCCCAGCGTCTCCAAGCAATTTGAAAAAAATTACAGTTCGGAAGTGGGCCAATTAAAATGCCTCAGGGCCCAGCGGGGGGACACGCACCTCGCACAACTGTCAGAACGTCAGACCGCTTTCACCTTACACACGTCAGACACACACACAAACACACAGAGACACACAACATACTTAATTCTGTGCTGTTTTCCTCATGGGGACCAAAAAAATTATTCCACAAGGACAGAATTTACTGAGATTTGGTCCCCACAATGTGACGAATACAAAGCACACACACACAGTCTCAGGTATTTGAGTATTAGTTCACTTCTAATACTTCACTACTACATAAGAAATATTCAGAGTAATTTGTCTCCATGCCAGTTTTAGTTGAACATCAGCTGTGTCTAAGAGTTTTACACACTCAAAATGACTCGAGTCACTATTTTTTAAAAATCATGTTTCCTTTATGGAGGTTTTTGCATCCCAAATGTAAATAAATACGCTGAGTTTCCCAGTACTTGCACAGCTCTGGACACAGACTGACTCTTTAGATTTTTAATATGAAGGAAAGTTAATGGAGAGGAAATACATCGCAGTCTTATTTTAGTTCATCTAATGGGCTGCTGATCAAACAATGAAAGGTGTGTCAAAGAGCGCAACAGTGGACATCCACTTTATCACTAGGGCTCCGTTTCAGAAGTATTTCTGCCTGTGTTTTGTTTTTGTCTTCAGATGCTTCATTAAAGACCAAACAAAAGCAGCACTGTGACACGTAAAATCAAAAACACACGTAAAACAAGTAAAAATCAAACACTTTTTACAAAAAATTACTTTTAAAAGTAATATATTACACTCAAGTCATTAAAGATTGATTAAAATTGCAATATATTACTTTTAAAAGTGACATTACCCAACACTTCTATTCAACTAATCAGCTACTCATCATATTAAAACTATACATTAAAAATGTACCAGAAACTCATTTGCATTATTTACTATAATTTGCCTGGTTACAGCATGTGATTGGCTGCAATTCACACAGGCTCACCAAAACTGGACAATAGAAGATTGGAGAAACGTTGCCTGGTCTGATGAGTCTCCATTTCTGCTGACACATTCGGATGCTCGGCTCACAATTTGGCCTCAACAACATGAAAGCATGGATCCATCCTGCCTTGTATCAGCAGTTCAGGCTGGTGGTGGTGGTGTAATGGTGTGGGGGAGATTTTCTTGGCACACTTTGGGTCCATTAGTACCAACTGAGCATGGTGTCAACGCCACAGCCTACCTGAGTATAGTTGCTGACCATGTCCATCCCTTTATGAGCACAGTGTCTCCATCTTCTGATGGCTACTTCCAGCAGGATAACGCACCATGTCATAAAGCGCCAATCCTCTCAGACTGGTTTCTTGAACATGACAATGAGTTCACTGTACTCAAATGGCCTCCACAGTCACCAGAGCTCAATCCAATAGAGCACCTTTGGGATGTGGTGGAACGGGAGGTTGGCATCATGGATGTGCAGCCGACAAATCTGCAGCAACTGTGTGATGCTATCATGTCAATATGGAGCAAAATCTTTTCAGTAGCTTGTTGAATCTCTGCCATAAAGGATTAAGGCAGTTCTGAAGGCAAAAGGGGGTCCAACTCAGTACTAGTAAGGTGTACCTAATAAAGTGGCCGGTAAGTATACATATTAGTAATTAAAATGGTTAAAAAAAACAAAACAAATAAGCGCCCATTTTTGCAACGTTTTAAAATATGTGTTGCATATATGACATTTTATATATGTGAAATCAAATATGAACTGTTTTATTTCCATATATCTACATTCCTATGGTTTTAATCTCACCATTGAGCGCAGATATGTGCTGGTGCACAAGTGTCATCATTAAAACATGACAGATTAACATTTTTAACGGAGAAAGTTCCTTTTGAGGTTGCCCGTTTTTCCATTTTTGTGGTTGTTTGATGGACCGTATGCAGTCTGAAGAGCATTTTTCATCGTGCGTAAGAGTGTGTGAAGTGCTATTTTCTTTGGCCTCGGCTTTCTCTACACAAACACCCTGTGAGGAAAAGCACTTTCCCGAATTAAGCCATTAGCATCATGCGGTGCGCTCTCAGATGAGACACAACAGGCTTTGATTGAGATGAGACAGCGGCATCAAAATAGCATGAAGTGGTGTTTTAAACAGAGTCCGTGTCCTCCCTTCGGCTTCTTTGTGGTTTTCATAGAAGAGGAGGAAAATGTTAATTGCTGTTATGGAACCTTAAAGGAATTAGCGGCGATAAGGGCTGCATGTGATAGCGCTGTGTTGTCTGGGCCGAGCGCACGCTTCCTACTCGCTCCTATCAGCCGCAGACAGAAACAAGGCTCATTGTGAAGTACAGAAAACACGGAGAGCTTCACCTCCGCCGACTCAGGGTTTGATTACAGCGCCGCTGATAGCAGCACATTCGCCCAAACACCGCGTCGGAAATAGAATTATCACTGCCTTTCATTAATCCTCTAAGCATCCAAATAAGTTTACTTCTGCTGGATTAAATAAATGCATGACAAATACTAACCTACACCAGCACAACAACAACCCAAACAAACGGTAAGCTGCTTACACTGCATTTGCAGATGCTACACAAACGTCTCTTTCTCTGTTTTTGTGCCCATAAATGGCGTTGGAGCGTTGGAGGGTTTCAGCGGCGGCTCGTAATCCAGGAAGAGAGGAAAAGGAGTTTTCGACACAGGAACACAATGCAAACGCGTGATTAAAGAGAAGCAGCGAACTCTGAATCATCAAAGAGAGACTGATTTCTGCATGGATCTGCCAGAGACACATTTACACTGGCGTTTGGGTCACTTTGACTGGCATTTGTTGATTAAACTGCTTGAAACAGTGGTTAAGCTATTTATATATTCTTGAAAATTGGTGCAGATTTCACATTTGGGGTCATGAATGTGCATGCAAAGTTTCAACACACAGATGCCTTTTGGAAAGGCTGAACAGACTTTTTTGTGTTGGTGTCAGATTGAGCTTGTTTTCTATGCAACTCCAAAAATCAGCACAGGATATTTAGATTTGTAGCTATTTTAAACTCTAAAACATGAAATGCACTAGAATAATTATCCCTGGTTACATACATGTGTAATCTATGGTTAAAATGTGTTTAAAATATCAGACAGGAGTACCGAATCATCCAAAAACCTGTTCATTTTCTGCTTGATTTAAATTTATGAAACTCTTTCTAAGAGTTTCAGTAAGAACTAATCTATTACTGCACTGTACGAGTGAGAAACACATTTAACAAGTCCAAACAACAATAGTCATTCACACAAATCAGAAATCTGATTTATGGCAATATATGCAAATCACATATATGACCTACAAGTTCATGTACGGAATTCACAGATGTAAACATGCCGTATACAGTTGAAGTTAGAATTATTAGCCCCCCTGTTTATTTTTCCCCCAATTTCTGTTTAACAGAGAGAAGATTTGTTCAACACATGTCTACACATAATAGTGTTAATAACTCATCTCTAATCACTGATTTATTTAATCTTTGCCATGATGACAGTAAATAATATACGACTAGATATTCTTCAAGACACTAGTATTCAGCTTAAAGTGACATTTAAAGGCTTCACTAGGGTAATTAGGGTAACTAGGCAGGTTAGGGTAATTAGGCAAGTCATTATATAATGATGGTTTGTTCTGTAGACTATCAAAAATATATATAGCTTAAAGGGGCTAATAATATTGACCTTAAAATGGTTTTAAAAAAATTAAAACTGCTTTTATTCTAGCCGAAATAAAACAAATAAGACTTTCTCCAGAAGAAAAAATATTATCAGACACACTGTGAACATTTCCTGAATCTGTTCAACATCATTTGGGAAATATTTAAAACAGAATAAAAATTCAAAGGGGGGCTAATAATTCTGACTTAAACCGTATAAACACATCCATGCGCTATATATTACAAACATGTACATATTTTTTTCAAATATATTAGCTATAATTTAATGTGTGTTCATATATGGTCAAATATCAGATTTCTGAATGGGAATATTCTGGTCTCCAGAGGAAACGTTACTCTAGTATAGGCTGATTTGTAGGATTAAACATGTTAAGTATGTTTAAAAACAACTAGATTTTATTATTTTATATTTAATTGTGTTTAAAAATGTAACATGTTTAAAAGACATGGCTAATCTGTAGCAAGTCATACAATTTAATATGTTAAGCATGTTTAAAAATGTGCAATTATAAAATAAAGGCATGTCCCAAAACCCCACCCCTGAACCCAAGCGAGCATCATTAGCGGATGATCAAATTGAACTATTATGTATTAATAAGATCTCACAAATGCCGATAAATCTAAAAGTTACAGTAAATTTACAATTTACAAGTTAGAATAATACTATTCATACTTACTGGCTGTCATTTACACTTCACTACACTCTGTGATGACACTTTTTTATTTGTCTGTGCATCAAACTGACAATAACATCAACACAAAATAAACATTAATATGGAATCGTTCACTTATTAAACATCTTACTGTTATTATATAGATCTTCTACTCTATTACACAAATCTTTAGTGGTTTTAAATTATCAAATCCCTGGTCAAATATTAATCCAAATGTTGTATGCATTAAAAAAAAACGACAACAGGAGGGTTGTAAAGAAACGCAAGGCATTTTGAGCTGCTGTCAAAAACCTCTCCTGGCTTTTTAGCCCACCATTCTCTGAGAAACACAAAGAGCCGCAGTCTCCCGAGGTAAAATAGGGGAACTTTACATAGCGCATTGTTTAGGCTGAGATAAAACCTCATTGAGAGTGACCCTTGAGTGATCAGCCAGTATTGAGAGCATTGGCTGTCGGCTCAGATTTGAGGCGCGTGTGGAAACTGAAACGGAGCCTTTAGGACGGGCGGAGCGGGAAGAGGAAGAGGATTCGGCATGGGTCGAGGAGTCTGACGGCTAACTGTCATGCTAATCGCTAATGTACGACACACAACGCCACATGCATTACAGAGACTGAGGCGTCAGGAGGCCACAGAGTCCTGGAAAACACTACAGCAATGCATTTCACAAGGAAAAAACTCTCGCATTTTCTATTTCAGTATTTCATGTTCATTTTAAAGTGCTGTGTATAGGCATGGGCCGGTAAACGATTCTGAAGGTATGATAACCTTGGATAAAAATATCACGGTATTGTGATCACTGCTCTAAAATATCTTCTTTTTTAATGTCTGGGTAAAAAACTAAATCTTTTTTCCTCTTTGATAGCATTATTTTGTGAAGGATTTATGAGATTTTGGAGCAGTAAACATGTCAGGCTAAATAATTCACATGACTCATTGACTTCTGCTGTCTTCATTTGCTTCAGAAACTCTGATTTCTTTACAATTAAAACAGCATCTTTGGATATCTTTTCTGCTGGAGATACTGTTGTCCAGAGCTCAACAATAAGGACTGCCCGATGGCCCGGGGCCTGCGTGTGGGATGCTCGGGATGGTAGACAGCAGTGTTAGTGGCCCAATCGGACATGTGCTGCCTTGTCACTAAAGTTTAATTTGGCTGCGACTGTTTGTCTATTGCGTGCAAACAGGGTGCTTTCACACCTAGACATTTGTTTCGGAACCTGTCTTGTTCGCCCAGTTCGTTTGACATGTGTGAATCCTGCAATCGCGCTTAGATCTGAGATTGATTGTAATGAGAAAGCAAAACGACCCAATGAACTAACAAACCAGGCTATATCACCATGTATTATGGTTGTGTAATAGCTGTATAATATAATATAATATAATAATATATAATATAATATAATAATATAATATAATATAATATAATAATATATAATATAATATAATAATATAATATAATATAATATAATATAATAATATATAATATAATAATATATAATAGAATATAATAATATATAATTTAATATAATATAATTTAATATAATAATATAATATAATATAATATAATATAATATATAATATATATAATAATAATATATAATTTAATATAATATAATATATAATATAATATAATATAATATAATATAATAATATATAATATAATATAATAATATATAATATAATATAATATAATATAATATAATAATATATAATATAATATAATAATATATAATATAATATAATATAATATAATAATATATAATATAATATAATAATATATAATATAATATAATATAATAATATATAATATAATATAATTTAATATAATAAAATAAAATATAATAATAATATAATATAATAATATATAATATAATATAATATAATAATATATAATTTAATATAATAATATATAATATAATATAATTTAATATAATATAATAAAATATAATATAATAATAATATAATTTAATATAATATAATATAATATAATATAATTTAATATAATATAATAAAATAAAATATAATAATAATATAATATAATAACATATAATATAATATAATAATATATAATATAATATAATAATATATAATATAATATAATATAATAATATATAATATAATATAATATAATAATATATAATATAATATAATGGAATATAATAATATATAATATAATATAATATAATATAATATAATATAATATAATATAAAATAATAATATATATATGTAACATATACAGCTATGTGAAGAGAGAATTACGAGTAAGGCGGGATGTCATTCCTACCAGTAAATGTGATAATAATAGAATAACTGTAGGTGTTCGTGTCTGATATTTACTGTCAGATACTGTCTGCATGTGAACAGCAGAGGTATTCATATTACAAAATGTTGACAGATTTAGCCGTGGCACACTAAATACTGTGATCACTACCGCAACTTTACCATCAATACCGAAACCGCCATGATCAAAACATCAGAAATTTTTGTTCAAAAATAAAGCATGCTGAATTATCAATGGGCGGCTCGGTGGTTAACACTATCGTTTAACAGCAAGAAGGTCACTGGTTCGAGTCCCAGCTGGGTCAGTTGGTGTTTCTCGTGGAGTTTGCATGTTCTCCTCGTGTTGGTGTGGGTTTCCTACGGTTGCTCCGGTGTCCCCCACAGTCCAAACACATGTGCTATAAGGGAATTGATCAACTAAATTGGCTGTAGTGTATGAGTGTGTGTGTGAATGTGAGTGTGTGTGGGTGTTTTCCAATACTGGGTTGCAAATGGAAGGGCATCCGCTGCGTAAAACATATGCTGGAATAGTAAAGGGACTAAGCAGAAGGAAAATGAATGGATGAACTCAATAATGGTGTACATCGTGTCTTCCCCAGCTTGTTTGAAAGCTTTCATTAGCATGTCATTCACCAGCACAACAGACTGAAGGTGCTGCGCGCCGATGCTTCACGTTTCGCCGTAGCATTAATTGCTCGATAAAGCTGTCAGAAGTTGCTGCTGATCGACTGTATATTTGTGTTTCTGCGAGAGCACGTGTTCAGTCATTACTTCAGGCCAGAAGAACTTCATCACAAGCGTCTTAAAACGCCACGCGCTGCCAATCCCCGACGTCTAATGTAAATCACCATCCCGAAGCGCACCTTGCTCCAAAACACCACTGGAAATATAATCAGAAGTCGCTCTGCGTCAAACTTCAGCGCCGGCCGCTTTTTAAGTGCAGCAATTTGCATTTCCCTCCATCAGCGGCACTTTTCCGCTCGACTTCACAGGGGTGTGGAAATGAAGGAAAGCAGAGAGAGGGGAAAAACACAGAGCTCCGTCCTCATTGAAAAGGAAATGACACCGTGCCAAGCCTCATCCAGTGTAAATGGACGCCGCGAGAGCCGGATGATTGACAGCTCCTCCTCCTCTGCTCCATCACTGTCCGGCCTCCATTAGACACCAATAATCGGCCGCGGGTCACAGCGGCGCACCAACACTTACATTCAGCACACAAGCAGATGCGCATCTTAACGTGTGTGTGTGTGTGTGTGTGTGTGTGTTTACTAGCGCTTCAGACTACTGAGATCTGATCCACTCAGAGCCTTTGAATCTTTATTTTGGTATCAGTATGCTAGTCTTAAGGATATCTATAAGCTAGTGTGCTCTAAAACACAGACAACATTAGTGTTGAGAAAATATAAACCTGATATAAACATCCACAGTCTGCAGCTCAAAGCGAGCATCAGAATGTGGAAGAAAGGGGATTTAAGAGACGCTGAACGTGGCATGGTTGTTGCTGCCGGACGTGCTGCTCTGAGTATTTCAGAAACTGCTGATCTACTGGGATTTTCACGCACAACCATCTCTAGGGTTTACAGAGAATGATAAAGAGGAAATATCCAGTGAGCGGCAGTTCTGTGGGCGCAAATGCCTTGTTGATGCCAGAGGTCAGAGGAGAATGGCCAGACTGGTTCCAGCTGATAGAAAGGCAACAGTAACTCAAATAAGCACTCGTTACAACCGAGGTCTGCAGAAGAGCATCTCTGAACACACAACACGTCCAACCTTGAGGCGGATGGGCTACAGCAGCAGAAGACCACACCGGGTGCCGCTCCTGTCAGCTAAGAACAGGAAACTGAGGCTACAATTCACACAGGCTCACCAAAACTGGACAATAGAAGATTGGAGAAACGTTGCCTGGTCTGATGAGTCTCCATTTCTGCTGACACATTCGGATGCTCGGCTCACAATTTGGCCTCAACAACATGAAAGCATGGATCCATCCTGCCTTGTATCAGCGGTTCAGGCTGCTGGTGGTGGTGTAATGGTGTGGGGGAGATTCTCTTGGCACACTTTGGGTCCATTAGTACCAATTGAGCATGGTGTCAACGCCACAGCCTACCTGAGTATTGTTCTGACCATGTCCATCCCTTTATGAGCACAGTGTCTCCATCTTCTGATGGCTACTTCCAGCAGGATAACGCACCATGTCATAAAGCACCAATCATCTCAGACTGGTTTCTTGAACATGACAATGAGTTCACTGTACCCAAATGGCCTCCACGGTCACCAGAGCTCAATCCAATAGAGCACCTTTGGGATGTGGGAGATTGGCATCATGGATGTGCAGCCGACAAATCTGCAGCTACGTGATGCTATCATGTCAATATGGAGCAAAATCTCTGAGGAATATTTCCAGTAGCTTGTTGAATCTCTGCCATGAAGGATTAAGGCAGTTCTGAAGGCAAAAGGGGGTTCAACCTGGTACTAGTGAGGTGTACCTAATAAAGTGGCCGCTGAGTGTAGGAGACGTCTATGTGTACATGTTTAACGTGTATTTGTGTAGATTTCCTGCCCACTTTACCATCAGCAGAAATGCACAAACGCTTCAAAATGAAAAGGATATATGAATATAATAATTTTTTTTGTCAAACTAAAAGTAGAGATTAGTTTTCAGAGCGGATCGCTGATAGTTTCTCTGTAAACCAAACACTCTCTTCTTCTTTCCCTGTTAGAGAATGTGCTGATATAAGAAGAGGTCAGATTTCAGCTCTCCGTCTCTCCTCGTCATCCTGAAAACACTGACGGCTCGTCACCATCACGGCTCATTTCTTTCTCCGGCGCGTCACACAGGCCCTCCCGCAGCTCAGGCCAAATAAAAGTGCAGCTTTATAAAAGCCAGCCAAACAGAAAATAGCCCCGCGCTCGCTCCACGGCTAAAAGCTGCATTTTCCCTTTCAGTCCGTTTCTCATCAATTCTTTTCATATCGCTGACTGACACAAATCCTATACGGCTACTTTTGTTTAACGAAGAGCATTAATGAAGAGCTCTCCTGCTAAATACATCTTTATTCTGCTATTAACGCTGCTGCTTGAAGTCGGAGCTGAAGGAGGGCGTCTGAGAGCCTTCAAACTCCAGGCATTTAGAGGCACTTTCCCATCAATCAGGCCTTGTGTCCAGTAAGTGGCGCTTACATTTACATGAAATATTCATAAAGCATTCACTTGTGCTTTTGCAGCGCTGTAATCATCAGCCTCCACCCCCTGAAATGGCTACAATCATGTGGTGGAGGGTGGTGGAGTTACGGGACGCGTCCCCGCCGAGAGCCCAGCGCTCCGGCTAATAGAAAAACCATCGGGGAGTGGCAGCGCTTCTGTGTTTCCACGCGCCACGCTACCAGCAGCAACGTACCCTTTCACAAGACTGTTATGATGCATTTAACGCTCATAAGCATCTCAAATCTGGAAAGTTATTAATATATACATATATATTAAATATACGTATGTTTAAATGTATTTACGCACAGTTGAAGTCAGAATTATTAGCTCTTCTGTCAATATTTTTCTGCAATTTCTGTTTAATGTAAAGCTTTCTTCAACATATTTCTAATCATAATAGTTTAATAACTCATCTCTAATAACTGATTTATTTTCTCTTTGCCATGATGACAGCACATAATATGAGACTAGATATTCTTCAAGACACTAGTATTCAGCTTAAAGTGACATTTAAAAGGCTTAACTTGGTTAATTAGGCAAGTCATTCGCGCTTTACCGCTGTTACCAGTTTGCCCAGTGGCTCACCATGTACGTCAGAGGACTTGAGATGCAGAGCAGAGTTGACAGTGATGATGGGATTTGAGACTGGCAAATAACGGTTCCAGAAAGCAGTTAAAACTAAAACAAAAGGCAAAAAATAAAATAAACAAGTAAATAACACGGTGAGAACGCGGTAAAATCTGAAAACGTGGTAAAAATCAGGCGTCCGTCAGGGCTTTTCTTTTTCTGGACTGCTTTTGAAAACACTGTCGGTTGGGTTTAGGGAATGGGGTGGGCGGGGTTATCAGTCAGTCAGTCGACAGCGGCCTCTAGTGGATTTACGCGAGAAGAACAGGCGTGAATGGAACTCGCGAGAGAAATTTGAGATCTGAAAAAGAGTACACAGCGGCCTCTGGTGGATTCACGAAAAACAAAAACAGCATAAAACGTACCTTCTGGGACATATATAGCGCTCTCCAAAAATGTATATAGGGGTACGGAATCAGAATGAGCCTTGGTTAAATACTATTGACCTTAAAATGGGTTAAAAAAATTTACTGCTTTTATTCTCGCAAAAATCCAGGGGAAATACAAGGACAGAAGAAGCTGAGGAGATCTGACTTGTGACCCTTGAATCTGGATCTACACTGTAAATGAACAGTGTCATGATCACCAGTGATCCACTCCTGGAAGATCACTAGTGAACTACACAGATCACACTAACCAACTACAATTCCCATCATGCCATTTCACACACACTGGTTGCTGTACACAACTGATGACTCACACACAGCTGAATCCCAGGGCTGAGTCTTTGTTTGCTGTCACTGTTTGTTTCTAGTTCTTTGTTTTGCCTGCTGTATTTTGGACCCAAGCCTTGTCTTTTTGTTGTATGGTTTTTTTGCCGCCTGTACTGACCTTACTATGATTTGGATGACCTGTAAGCTCCTGTATTGACCTTTGCCTGCCTATACGACTAATCTTATTAAACTGCACTTGGATCTTTACTTTTGTTGTTTGAGATTCATCTCCGCACGTGACAAACAGCTTCTGTATTGTTTTCTGTTTATTTATTTATATCAACTTCTAACTTTCAGTGGTATGAACCATTATGGGGTGGTCAAATTTATATTTGCATTAACTTATTACTTTTAATATTAATAATCATTAAAATAGAGATCATTTTCTATATGTAAATGTGCCATATTACATTATTCATGATTTAAAAAAGCAGACCCAAGCTTCTTAACACACATACATGTTTACATATGTATGTTCATATACGACCATATATAAAATGTATAAAATTACAGCTAATATATTTATTAATATGTTTTATATTTAGCATATTTGTAATTGAAATTGTGCAATATTTTGACATGTATGATACATTTTATATATGTGAAATCCAAATATGCTTATTTTAAATACTTATTTTAGCTGGCTTTTCATAGAGAGGGTGAACATATATGAACACATACATCAAATTATAGCAAATATTTGAACATGCAAGTACATTTTTTTGTTATTCAAATGGTTGAAAAAACATGTAAACGGCAATATTTTTAAATATATGACATATATATGTATAAAATCCAAATATGAACTGGCATGTCATATAAGTACACTGCAAAAAATGCTTTTCTTAGAGGTTTTGTCTTGCGTCTAGTCAAAATAATTAAACAATTCTTACATTAAAAACATTGTGTTGTTGAAATGAAGAGAGTTTTTCCTTAAAACAAGCAAAATAATCTGCCATTGGGGAGAGCAAGTAATCTTATGTCAAAAAGGAAAAACTGGACTATTTCACTTACCCTATTGGTAGATTATTTAGCTTGTTTTAAGGGAAAACTCACTTTATTTTGACTTATTATTTCTTAAAACCCAATATATATTCTTTTATTTTCTTGAGTTTACAATTTTGAGTTATTTGGACTAGAAACAAGACGGGAGGTCTACATAAGAAACCCATTTTGTTTGCAGTGTAATAAGCATATGTTGCCTAATATCAGTTTTCTCCATGATGTTTATTCATGGTGATGTCCAGGTGAAGCAGAAGTGCTGGATCTCACTGATACACACACACACACACACACACTTCTTTTCCTCTGTGTGTTAAAGCACGTCCGCCGTCTGAGACAGTACTAATATCTCTGCCGGTCGGTCTTTAAATACGAGTCTCTGTTTGCACAACGCTGTAGATTCTGAACAGGTCCTCCAACGTTCATTTGCAATTCTTATAGCTGTAAAAGTTAATCTATCCCCGGCAGTAAATCAGAGGACGCTGGGCTTAAGAGAATGTCCCGCCGCCGTCTCCTGCAGGAGGGAACATTTTACAAACACAACTGAGCTAACACAGATTTATTACCTCCGTTTATATAACTCATATTAGGAATTCATGGACCTGGCAAAAGGGATTAGAGCGTTTATTTCAGGCAGGGAGATGATCCTGTCATTAATGGTCGATACTTTCATGGCGCTGTGGAATCGGCGCAGTGATGAGTTGCGTTGGACATATCAGGACGCTGCAGCTGGAGGCGTTATCAGCCGCGCACGCAACGCACATCAACCTGGATTAGGCTGTCAATCAGCGGCCCGCCGGATCCGGTGCTACGCCTTTGCTCAAATGTCACCCAGATCAGAGTCATTTCTGGGCTAATTGCATCTCGTTCGGCCTTAATGCTGCTCGTTTAATGGTTTTGTTAGCCGCGGTGACAAGAAGAGCTGGGGTTCAGCGGGCTCCTCGCAGGAGCCACAATAACACAAACTCTGCTGATGTTATTACAGTGGGAACTCTGAAGTGTTTTATAAACAAACACACTCGTGATTTAGGGAATGCATCCACCTCAGGATTGCCTATTCACCTTATTCTGCAATGCAGAAGCGGACTCATTCACACCAAACAGATCTTGGTATTGAGCTGTAGACACAATTTCTGTGCAAAAGATCACATTTTTTAAGCATGCAATATTACTAGCATGCAAACTAAAGCTGCAGTAGGTGATTGAAACATTCAGAAAACAGAAAAATCTTCACACTCCAATAGTACTGATTAAAGTTAATGATCTACATGTATTTCTATGTATTTTTATATCCTGCTTAAGGCACAAGACTAAAAAAAGTTCGTCCAATTAAATTGAGTGGACAATTCTCATAATTCTGATAAGTAGCCCAAACTGTCTGTCAGCAAATGTAGATTTGTACATCTGTGCAGACGTTCACACAGACCTGCTATTTACGCGTGCACAAGCGAAGTGTTCATGACGTGCACACAAGAGAGTAACAGCAGAAAAACCAATGCTGAATCAAAACTGTGTAAACTCCTGAATCAATACTGGAGTGAGTTTTGCACGCTGGAGGAAGGACGACACCATGGCTGAAGTGTTTCTGTCAGACAGCTAATGTTCTGTTTTAAAACTATTTTAGTCACGCAAAGCTGATGTAGATTGTGTTGTTATGAATGGGTTATATGCACAGAAGTGTTGTTCAGACACTGAAATCTCCTGGTGAAAGCTTGATGCGACTATTTTCAGTTTCATAAGGTCCTTTTACAGCATCCATAATATAAATTTATATTTAGTTTAACAACAAAACACCAGTAAATAGCGCTATTCCACCTAGCCTGCTTTACTGAGCTGAAGTTGGCTTTATATTCACATTGGGTCGTGCTCCCTGTGTTGTTTACTGCTACTCTGAATATTCGCTCTGAAATAGCATGTAAGTGTGGCTTGGTAATGAGTGTAATTCCTGCACGCCGCTGGCCAAACACTCAGCATACAGCAGTGGCTTTAGGACAAAGCGTGTGAGAGAGTGAGACCAGCGATCCTTGCATGCATGAAACATTGCACATTATGGCGAGTTCTGCTGCTACACAACTGAAACCTGCTAGATATAATAGAGTTTTTCCTTCAGAACTGTAGTATTATAAAGTACTGGCAAATGAGATGATCTAGTGGGTCTCTGTCATCTTTAATATGCATGTTCGTGATTTCAGAGAAATCAGAGGAGAGACTGGCTGCGTCCGAAACCGCCTACTACTCAGTAGGTACTGCATTTGAATGTAAACGTATTACTCGGCCGTTAGAAAAGTACGTCAAATACAGTGTGAATGTGAAAAGTATGAACGGAATTCTGACGTACTATATCCACCATTTTGTCATGGTCACGTACCTGCGTCAGTTGCGTCGCTTCACTCCCATTCATGAATTCTCTTGTGGGGCATCATGGGATAGCACAGCATGCATGGGATGCGCATTTTAGAATCTCGCCTGAAGTAGTAGGTCATTCAGGTACTTCTCGCATGCTGATTTTCGATTTCTATGAATTCGGACATACTACTCGGTTTGTATACTGATTTTAGCGTACTGTATAGTATGTAAGTATGCAGTCTCGGACGCAGCCACTGTGTTTTCAAAGATATTATGCTAACCGGTTAGCATTTTGACAGATCACCTAATGCACCTTTAACAATTGTAATTGTTGAAATGTTCATACGTTTTAAAAAAAATTTAAATATTAAAACTTAAGGATTTAAGATGCTGATTTCACAACAGTCTTGTTAAAGGCTCCATTGAAAGGTGAATACAAAGCAAAAGTCTCCATCTGGAGCTCAAAGTCAACTCTGAGTGGAAAAAACACGCATCTTTTTTCATTGTCCAATCAAATGAAAGCAAAGGCGGGGTTTGTGTTGAGGTGACAGCAGTGTTTGTGTTGTCAAGCCGACTACGGATACGTTCAAAGATGGAGCATAGGCTAGCGGTTATTTGGAGCTGTATGACTTCACAAATCGTAATATCACAATGTTATTAAATATTACAATTATGAAAATATATTCAGTGGTTGCCTAGCGACATAAAAAGCACAGCGCACGTCTTTTTACCTTGTCAACAGAAAAGGCAGATCGGTGCGTCTTACACCTCAAAACGGAAAGGTGTGTTCGGTGTGATCAGACTTTAAGCATCTTTTAGGGATGTTTGATTATTTCACTGACCGGTTTCTAACACTGGATTACATCCACATTATGTGTGGCGTCACAACGCAGTGGTGTGTTTAAAGCGCCGCGTTCAGAATCCCTCAGTAAAGTTAATGAACAGCCAGAAACCCTCATTAACACCCAAAATCAAGCAGCGGTGCGCCATAATAGAAGCGCTGCTGACACCTAATCTGTTTTCAGTCTGTGTCAAAGTTGAGTAGAAAGCGTTCAGAGCCTTAAGCAGTTTATAAGTGTAGTGCTAATCTGCTCAGACTTTACATGTAAATGACGCCGCGCTCCTCGTCTTTACTGGAAGCAGCCGGATGCGTTTGAGCTATAAAAATAATCAAATCTTCCGCTGTAAAGACAAACGCTCTGCTGTACTGTATCAAACCTCAGCTCATCTCCAGCACAGATGTGATCGGAAGAGTGATGCTGAGTCCAAATGTGCTTGAATATTCTCCTTCAAGTTAAAACACAAGACTTGTAGACATGACAGTGCTGTCTTTATAACATTAAAAAAGTTTCCCTCTCAATCCAAACAAATCCTACAGTAAACTAGACCTGCACTCAGCTGAAAACTGAAACCTGTGTGATAATAACGTGATATAACGTCATTAAATAATATGAAGTGTTTTTATAGCTTAACCTAACGACAGAATGTTCATATTTGGGTGAACTGTGCCTTTAAATCTGATGCAGGAATGATCTTCAGCACACACACACACACACACACTCGTGAATGACTGTGTGTGTGATGGCAGATGGAGGATCTGCTGCTGTCAGAGCCACTGACCTGCTCATATCAACACACACACTAATCAAAAGAGTCAAAGTGGCAGCTGACACTGGAGCAGTGTGGGGACGTCAGTGCTTACACACACACACACACACACTGCTCAAATACACACAATAAAGACACACACATATACATATATATATATATATATATATATATATATTCATGCACACACATACAACATGATACATCACGTGAACACACAAACACGCACATCACAACACAAAAAGGCACACACACATGCATGTACACACACAGACTACACAAATACACATGTACCCACACACAGACACACACACGGGTTTAAATCAGTACAATATTTTCATCAACACTTCTGCCTTCAATATTTTATTATGACACATTTTTAAGGTCTGAACGGCGCTTGTTATAAAGGTGTTAGAGTGTGTGTGTGTGTGTGCGTGTGTGTGGAGTTTTTGGTAACACCCTGCGCACATCACTATATTTGCTATTTAACACAGTCTCTGACTGGAGCTATAGTTTCATCACAGTGAATAAAGTCATTTATTAAAAACTCTAATATCTGGTATAACATCTCTCTTATTATTTATTATAAACGACAGGATTTGTGTGTTTTAATCTGTTTAGTTTGACTCAAAGTAAATCAAACATTATCATCATCATTATTGTGAAATTGAACATATATTGTAATATTTCAAGCTCAAAATGATGTTTGATTGAATAATTTTCTTGCTGTTTCTGTTATTATTTCTGAAATGATCTGAACATTGTTCCTGCAGTTTTTGTCCAGCATAACTCCTGAATACAGAATTTATTTAGTTTGCGTATAACATTTATTAAACATGATGCTCTTTTGAGTTTTATTTTGAGAGAATATTATGCTTTTTAATATAAAATTCCTAATGTAGCTTTTGTTTATAGCGAAATTAAAATGTTTGTAAAAATAAAAGGCAAATAAATATTATATTGACCTGCATTATAATGCTTTATAGGATGCAAAATTTTGTAATGTACAAGCAGATGTTTATTTGAACACAAAAATTAATAAATCTTTTTAATTTCCCTATAAACATAAGCGCATTATAGCATAGTAATAATTATGATGAAAAGGTATATTAGGAAAGCGTACTGTTAACCACAACCCAGGCTCATTATTGATATGTACCTCTATATATATTTCTGGAGAGCACGAAATATGTCCCAGGAGGTACGTTTTTTTTGCAGTGTTTGTTTTCGTGAGGCCGCTGTGTACACATTTTCAGATGTCAAATTTCTCTCATGAGTGACATTCGTGCCTGCTGTTCTCCCGTAAATCCACCAGAGGCCACTGTCGACTGACTGATTGACTGACTGACGAACTGACCCACCCACCCCCAGCTCTAAACCCAACCGACAGTGTTTTCAAAAGCACCCATTGACCCATGCCAACCGCCTTCCCTAAACAAAACCGACTGTGTTTTCAAAAGCACCTATTGACCCACCCACCTCCTTCCCTAAACCCAACCTACAGTGTTTTCAAAGCACCAACTGACCCGATAACTCCTTCCCTAAACCCAACCAACAGTGTTTTCAAAAGCACTGACTGAACCCCGCCGTCGGGGTCAACTCCACTTCACGTCTCAAGTTCGCCGACGTACCACTGGACAAACTAGTAACAGCGGAAAAAATGCCCACAGGGAGGTAAGCACTCAGCTGGAAAGTTCAAATAAGAACAGCGTCATACCGCCCCGTAGCGTTCGTTTTAAAGACAAAATGCAGCCATACAAAGCTCTGGCTACAAAATTAGCAAACTCCAGAAATTTAAACGAGGGTACATTTTGACTATGAGCCGGCGTTGGTTAATCAGGTTGTTAACCAGCCTTCTTACAGTATTTATTTACCATTGAAATTAGGGTCATTTTTAAAAAGAACTCTAATTTGATTGTGGCTAGCCATAATCCTGTGGCCTCACAGCAAGACGGTCGCTGGTTCGAGTCCCGGCTGGGTCAGTTGGCGTTTCTGTGTAGAGTTTGCAGTCCAGATTTGTTGTGTTGTTGTTGAGTGTCAATCACCCTGAGAGGTCAAAGGTCATGCTGATCTTCACTTTTGGCTTACTTAGATGATCCTCCTCTTTATAAACAGTCATAATAATGGGAATATGTCGGCGTTCCTCAGCCGAGCTTCAGGAGTTCAGACAATAGCAGCTCTTCTCAATCCCAAACTTGTGCTTTAACTTAAGGTCACCCGAGTGGCTTTGATCAGCCGGCTGGAACTAAGAGGTTTTTCTGAGCTCTTTAAAGATCTGCCATGTTGGAGAGGTCAGAGCCTGCTGAAAATTCATGCAAAAACACACACTCATACAGATATATGCTGATAGTCCAACACAATCTCACGCCAATTGGTAACTTTTTGATTTAGTGGCTAATCCCTATCATCTCATTCGTACAATTTAGGACCATTTGCTTTTCCCACAATGACAGTTGTGTTTCGGGGAGGGGTTGAGTGTCTCCTTTTTAAAATTGTTCATTTTCGCACGACTGAACTTGTACAAATTCATATGAATTAGCCACTAATCTGACAAAACATAGAATAGTTCGTTTCCTCGTGAGATCAGGCTGGATAGTCAAATTTTTAACACACTCAAACAAGATTTAACATGAGCTGAAGCAACACAATTCTTGAGATTGTTATTAGACAACTTAATTATTTTATGTTCAATTTGTTAGGTTAAATTTACTCGATTTTCTGTTGTCATTCCTGCATTTCTACAGTGTATATGGTGATAATGAGCATGTACAATATCGGTATCGTCTGCACTGCAAAATATTCAGTTTTTTTAGTTGAATCAAATGTGCTCTCAACTTACATCAAACTAAACATACTAAGTCAAACTTTGCATAACTTAAAAAAATGAGTTTCAATCTGATTAACTTTTTATAATTAACATAAAATTATTTGTATAATGATTAAACATTTAATAAGTGATTCATTTTTCAAGTTATTTATTTATTATTCAAGTTAATCTGGCCTACTACATTGAAAGTTCTGTGACTATCTGTAGGCCATTTGTTCGTTAACGGTGTACAGTAATATATCATTCATTACACTGCAATGCTTTTTTCTTGATATATATTTAACTTTAAGGCAAACATGTTGCCAAATATTTGTTCATTTAAGTATAATCTGAATTTTCATGTTATTTAGAAAACAATATTTACTTTCCAAGCACAAAAGCACATACAGTATTGTATAGTAAACACTATAGTATTTTTGAACTGTGCTATAGTAAAGTGATTAAATTAATGCTATGGCAACACAACTACAGAAAGTGAACTCTTGTGGTGATTTTATAGTTTCTATGGAAACATAACAACTACAGTAATTAATCTGCTGTGGTGACTCTACAGATCTGTTGTGATTCTACAGTTGCTATGGTAACACAACAACCGAAGTAACTGATCTGTTGTGGTGATTCTACAGTTGCTATGGTAACAACAAATACAGTAATTGATCTGTTGTGATTCTACAGTTGCTATGGTAACACAACAACTACAGTAATTGATATGTTGTGGTGATTTTACAGTTGCTATGGTAACAACTATAGTAATTGATCTATTGTGGGGATTCTGCAGTTGCTATGGTAACGCAACAACTGTAGTTATTGATCTGTTGTGGTGATTGTACGGTTGCTATGGAAACACAACAAATATAGTAATTGATATGTTGTGATTCTATAGTTGCTATGGTAAAAACAACTGTAGTAAGTGATCTGTTGTGGTGATTCTACAGTTGCTATAGTTGTTGTGTTACCATAGCAACTGTAGAATCTCCAGAACAGATCAATTACTATAGTTGTTGAGTTACCATAGCAATTGATCTGTTGTGGTGATTCTACAGTTGCTATGGTAATACAACAACTATAGCAATTGATCTGTTGTGGTGATTCTACAGTTGCTATGGTAACACAACAACTATAGTAATTGATCTGTTGTGGTGATTCTATAGTTTCTATGGTAACACAACAGCTAAAAGTAATATAAACAAATGATCCTATACTGTAGTAAACACTAAAGTATACTACAGTACTTATTGCAGTTTACCAGTTCACTACAGTATGCTAAAATGATTTGTAAATAATATATACACAGTATATTACATGTATTCAGTATTTTTTCATGTGGGTTTGCGTTGGTTGTTCCTATACCGTAGGTGATTTCACTGTTTAGATGAACATATCATCATTCCACCATGTCTTCCATCTGTGAAGGACAGTGAAGAATCTGATGATATTGTTGATGACAGACATCAGCACTGCTGAAGTGAAGGCTGATGCTGTTTGTCCTGAAGGTGTTTCCTCCAGCAGGAATGATGGTTGTTTATGTGTGTGGATCGTTTGACTCGCTCAAGCCCCTCTAATTACCGCAGACCATCATACCTGTAGAGCAATCTTCATAATGAGAGCTGAAGACGAGCTCAGAGAGGCCAGCCAAAACCAGCCAAGCGTCCTCACTTTAATAGGCTTTTAAGTAGAGATAATTAAACAGCATGTAATAGACAAGAGCTCTAGACACAGAAGATCTGGACGCATCTCCGTTTCAGATCTCTGAGATCAGCTTTTATTCTGGAGTTCAGAAAAAATGTCCTACTCAGAAAAAAATACTATGGTAACACAACAACTATAGTAATTGATCCGTTGTGGTGATTCTACAGTTGCTATGGTAACACAACAACTATAGTAATTGATCTGTTGTGTGATTTACAGTAAAAACTATACTAAGTGATCTGTTGTGGTGATACTACAGTTGCTATGGTAACACAACAACTATAGTAATTGATCCCTTGTGGTGATTCTACCAGTTGCTATGGTAACAAAAACTATAGTAAGTGATCCCTTATGGTGATTCTACAGTTGCTATGGTAACAAAAACTATAGTAATTGATCTGTTGTGGTGATTCTACAGTTGCTATGGTAACACAAATTTAGTAATCGATCTGTTGTAGTGATTCTACAGTTGCTATGGTAACAAAAAACTATGGTAAGTGATCTGTTGTGGTGATTCTACAGTTGCTATGGTAACACAATTACTCCAGTACGTGATCTGTTGTGGTGATTCTACAGTTGCTATGGTAACACAACTATAGTAATTAATCTTTTGTGGTGATTCTACAGTTGCTATGGTAACACAACTATAGTAATTAATCTTTTGTGGTGATTCTACAGTTGCTATGGTAACACAACTTTAGCAATTGATCTTTTGTGGTGATTCTACAGTTGCCATGGTAACACAACTATAGTAATTGAGCTGTTGTGGTGATTGTACAGCTATAACACAACTATAGTAAGGCAGTAGTGGCTAAGGCCGAGGGTCTTGGGGTTCTGCGAACTGAAGAAGTGGTTGGGGTGGTTACGCACCAGGTTTCAGGCAGCCGCCCGCTGCGATTGGACATTACACTAAAGTCGGCGATCCGGTGGTGTTATGGACTGTACAAAAAAGCAAGGTGGGGGCTAAATTCCGGGAGTTTACCGGGAGACAGAACAAAACGGCAGATGGGTCTTAAATACAGGAGACTCCCGGGATAAACAGGAGTGTTGACAGGTATGATTAGCCCACATATTTAATTTCCTTTGTTAAGCGCAAAGATTTGCATCAAAACTATTCCTAAATTTAGTTCTAATCTCCAGCAAAGGAATAAATGAACAATAATAATGACAAGTTGTCATAACACAGTTATATCCAAACACATGTCCTGTTCTTATGCCCCATATAGTGATGCAGACATCTCGGAAAATAGCAACAAATCACACCATACACGTCTTGCACCTTATTACGCCGGGTGTACTAAACCTAATAACACTGCTAACTAAAACTCTATGTAAGAACAGCATTTTTACAGTGCATCAAAACAAAACAGAAATCAGATTGCATGCTGAACAGTTCAAACTGAAAGAGTTTCTTTGACTGATGGACGCTGAAGGCATTGCTGTCCTATGGTGACCTTACGGGTGATTTGATGCTGTCAGAGATGACAAGTATCTGCGAACACTTGACCATATTTCTCTGTTTGTGTTCAGTTTTCCCCGTGATGACCCGCACTCCAGCATCTCCTCCTCTGGAGAATTACACACACAGAAGATCCACACAAAAGCCTTCAGTCAACACGCCATTTAACATCCATTATCACTCGCTGAACGTGTCGGGTAAACGCATCTTCATTGATCCGCCGCACAGACAGAAATATGTTTTCAAAAGCAGAGAGCAAACAGAGAAGCATCACTGCAGACGAGGCGTATGCTGGGAGAGTAAACAACACTGCGGACTATCAGCCCATCTGCAAACACTACATATTAAAGGGGCCACAATCACGTTCATAAGGGTTGTGTGGTAACAGTGTGTGGATATAGCCAGCTATAAATGGTAAACATGACTAAACTGTATCTTTTAAAATCAGACTTGATGAATGAAACACTGATTGACATTCTCTCTTTATATGTGTCATCAGAGCGGGAAAGCCCCGCCCACTAGTGCCCATCTCTCCATCTCATTAGCATAAACAGCAGCCCTGAGTGGGAAGCAGCAGTCTGTCCATTAGCCATTAGAGTGTTTGAGCTGCTGAAGATAATGTCAGCATAGACTAAGAGGATTATAGATGTGGAGTTTTAGATGAACAGAGACAGGAGCGACAAAGACTGACAGAAGCATGAAGCACACAGCATTGACAACACAGCTAGTGCTGTTTTCAATCCGCCACTATGCTGACACATAAGCATTTGTGGCTCCCCCCTTTTTTTTAAGAGCACAATCTCATTTGCATTTAAAGCGACAGTCACCAAAACACCACAAATAGGACCAAAGCCTGAAAGGGTCAGTTTCAGAGAGATAGAAACCATTATCTGTGAGCTATTTTGAGCTAAAACATCACTACACTTTCTAGAGACATCACAGACTTGTCTTACATCTTGTATAATAGGTCCCCTTTAAAGGGACAGTTCACCCAAAATGAACATTTACTCACTATTTACTCTCCCTCGTGAGTTTCTTTCTTGTTTAACCCAAAAGAAGATATTTTTAAGACAGGAAACCATTTGGCCCATTTCCACTGAGTGGAACGTTCCGGTTCGGTACGCTTTTATGTCCGTTTCTATGGTCAAAAGGTACCTAAAAGCGAACCGTACCATAGCACTTTTTTGGGAACCCTTTCTGAAGGATACCCAGCACAACAAAAGGGCACCAAAAGGTAGAGCGAGACGCTCAGCTGAACGCTATTGGTTTACAAAGATACGTCACTCGCTCATGCTCAAGCCAGGAGAACGAAAACAAAGGAAGCGCCATTTTTAAACACACAGCCGAGACATTACATTGTTATAATATATACGTAGAATAATAAGCCATGGTCGACCTGAGCTTAAACAAACCTTGATGAACAGCCACAAAGCCAAGAAGAAGAGCAGAATCTGCTGTGTGCACTGTAGTTGTTTACAAAGAGGTCTAAAAGCGCGTGCGCAAGCCGCGCGTCTATATTTGCAATAATAGACTTCTGATTATAACATGCGCTTGACTATTGAAGTGCTTCTGACATCCTGAGAGAAGCGCGAAAATACAAAGGAGCAAATGATTCCTTCAGCAACCTAAACCATGAACAAACTGCCATGTTTAACTCTTCTCATCACCTTTTGGACTAATATGAACCGGGAATGAGGGAATTACTCTCTAACAGAGGCTACATGTGCTGCTGAAGATTAAGATGCAGATGAGAGGTTTACACTGACTGTGGGCTATAGAGTAAGTTGCGTGTTGTTTTTGAACCCAAATAAGGACTAAATGTCTGCTGTGTGTAGTTCTTCTGTAGTTGGTAAGATATCATAGACTGTAAGGGTCTGTTAGTGTTTATATATGTTCATTTATTTATTTATTTTATATAATTACAGATGTTACAGTAGGCTATTTCACACTATCGTTGATCTGCAGTTATAATCTAATCCTGCTCATAGAAAGGTCAGTAATGAACATTTATACACAAGTGTTTATGTGTATGAAGCATCTGTTTTGTGAGATATGCTTCTCATATGATATGTGAACGACCTGTACAGTTTTACTGTAGACATTTCCTCCAGCCAGAATGACGTCGACTGAAACTTTGTCATACACTATTGGTACCCTTTAGGAAGTGGAACCGCAAGCCTGATAAAGGTGACCCGTACCGACCCGTACCATACCACTCAGTGGAAATGGGCCAATTGACTTCCATAGTAGGAAAACAAATACTATAGGAGTCAAAGGATACACGTTTCCAACATTTTCCAAAATATCTTCAATTGCGTGAGAAGCAAGTAGATGACAAGTAAACGATGACAGAATTGTAATCTCTGAGCGAACCGTCCTTTTAAGTGTGTGAGATGCCAGCTTTTCTGCTGTATCAGTTCATTTACATCCGCTCTGAAATAATGGCCCTCGTGTTAAAGTGCTGCGTGACGAAGAGGATGCGCTGTTTTAATAATAATCTGGGGTTTACCAGAGCTTGTTAAAGTGCAGCTTTTCTGCAGGGAAAGAAATGTGGAAATTGCGGCGGAGAGTGAATTGCGGGTTGAGGGTCTCGCAGCGGGAGTCGGATCGCTCTGGTTTAATGACACATAAGCAGAGCGTCTCCGAGCGGCGGAAGGCACATTACCAGGCCGATAATGCCAGCCGTTTGCTGTGCTGTGTTTTATATTGGCTCTGGAGCAATCTTCCCCTCCCGACTCGCTCCTGTAATGCACAGTGGGTAATTCACACTATATTAAAAACTGTTGGTGCAACAAAAGCATCTAATCACCAGCGCAAATGATCGTCTGCAAATGGCGTGAGGAACACGTCCTCTTCTTTCCTGAGTGTCAAGTGTTTGTTTTGGGGAGCTGGAGGAGAACTGGCGGCTCTGTTTTGCTAGCTGATTAAATCCTTCTCTCTAGGAGCACAAACTGTAGTTTTTTTGGTAAACTGTTTGTAGAACATGACGATATAACAAAAATCTCATATCACGAATAAGTGTGTGTGTATATATATATATATATATATATATATATATATATATATATATATATATATATATATATATATATAAATATTACCTTTGAAGATGATCAATACCTTTTATCAAAGTCTGTCTTAGGACAATTTGAAACAGTTTTTTGACATTTTTATAATGGACACCAGGACTAAACCACACACACGCACGCACGCACACACACACACAAACACACACAATTACATGTATAGTGTTGTGAAAGTGTCACTACATGTTCATATAGTAAATTTAATTACACTGCAAGTTAAAGTTGTTGATATTTTTAGTTTTTGATTTAAATGTAAAACATCACAGCTGTAACATTTAAGGAATATTTCACTGTCAATACATACAAGCCAACTATAGTGAGCTGCTTAATGGTAACGTTTCTAAAGCTAAAATTGTTCCACCGACAACGCAATCTTAACATATCCTAACATTCCATTAACGACTTAAATGGTAACGTTTCTAATGCTAACGTTTTTAAAATGTTCCACCAACAACACATTGATAACATTTTTATCCTAACATATTTGGAATGTTACATTAACAACTCAATGGTAACGTTTTTAATGCTAACGTTTATAAAACGTTCCACCAACAATACGATAACATTTTATCCTAACATTTTTTGAAGGTTGCATTAACAACTCAATGGTAACATTTCTAATGCTAACTTTTATAAAAGCTAAACAACACAATGACGACATTTAGAACGTTCCATTAACAACAGTGGCAATGTTTCTATTGTGTTTTAAGCGCTCCACCAACAACACAATGATAACATTTTAAAAATATTCCATTAACAACTCAATGGTAAAGTTTCAATGCTAACATTTATAAAACATTACTCCAACAATACGAAAACATTTTTATCCAAACATTTTTTGAATGTTGCATTAACAACTCAAATCGCAATGTTTCTAATGCTAACGTTTATAAAACGTTCCACCAACAATGCGATGATAATGTTTTTATCCTAACATTTTTGAACATTGCATAAACAGCTCAATTGTAATGTTTCTAACGCTAACATTTATAATATATTCCACAAACAATGCAATAACGTTTTTATCCTAACATTTTTTCAAACATTCCATTAAAAACTCAATGGTAACGTTTCTAATGCTAAGTTTTATAAAACGTTACACCAATACAATGATAACTTTTTTTAACGTTCCATTAACAACACAGTTGTAACGTTTCTAATGCTAACATTTTTTCAATGTTGTTCATTACTAATGTTAATAAAACGTTCCACCAACAATGCGATGATATTGTTTTATCCTAACATTTTTTAATGTTGCATAAACAGCTTACAGGTAATGTTTATAAGGCTAATGTTTTTAAAATATTCAACCGGAAATGCAATGATAACGTTATTTAATGCTAACGTATTTCAAACATTCCATTAAAAACTCAATGGTAATGTTTCTAATGCTAACGTTTTTAAAACATTTCACCAACAATGCAATAATAACATTTTATCCTCACATTTTTAGAACGTTCCTATAACAACTTAATGTTAACGTTTCTAATGCTAAAATTTTTTAAATGTTCTATCAACAAAAAAATGATAACGTTTTTATCCTAACAGTTTTAGAATCTTTCATTAACAACCTAGTGGTAACAATTTTAATGCTAATTTTTAGAAATCGTTTCACCAACAATTCAATGAAAATGTTTTTGCTAATATTTTTCGAACGTTCCATTAACAACTCAATGGTAACATTTATAATGCTAACATTTATAAAATGTTCTACAAACACAATAACGGTTTTAATCTAACATTTTTGAATGTTCCATTAACAACTCAATTGCAATGTTTCTAATGCTAATGTTTACAAAACGTTCCACCAACAACACAATGATAACGTATTTATCCTAACATTTTTCAAACGTTCCTTTCAATATGTTTGATTTCAGCCTGAATTCACGGTAAAATCCTGAGCACTCTTTTGAGGCCTGTATCGTGTTAGCATTAGCATCAGGAGCTGCAGAGGTGTGCAGATCAGCCACCTCACAGCCTCACGTGTATGTTTTCTGTGTGTTCTGCTGTGATCTGATTACAGTTCCCGCTTCACTCAGACGAGCTGCTGAACACAAGCCGATTATGGATAACAAGCACATTACAGCACAGCGGGCGGCTCCGCGACTCTTTCCACATCTCACTGACTGCAGAAACGCGACCGGGAGACGAGAACTGATCTGTCTGACGCTTCTGATGCCCAAACTCACACTTCATTCACTGTTAACCCAATCACCATCCATGAGGACTTCAGAACGGGCAACTTCAGAGCTGGAGAGTTAGCTCAAATGCTAACCAGCCTCACAGCTAAACATGCTTTTCTTATTTAGAGTTTTTGTCTCGTTTCTAGTCCAAATATCTAAACATTTTTAGATCCAGAAGCATTTTAGAGACTAGTAATTAATATTGTCTTTAAAATTAATCTCTTTAATACAAGTATTACAAGCGACATGTGCTTATGTGTATCATATTAGCTTGAGCGTCGTCTGTATATGCTATAAAAACAGAAGTGTCTGAGTAAAAGTGTAAGAAAGCTCATTTTCGTCTCCATGCGGTGTCATCTGGCTCTCACCTGTGTTTGTTTTCTAATGAAGGCCCGTGTCTTTAAATGGGCACCTTCACATGCTCACAGGTATCCTGATGACTGTTATCACACCTGTGTGAGTGAGTGTGGAATAATCCTCATAATCACACAGATGACCACGCAGCGCGCTACTGTAAGCTGTACGAGTTTCTCATAGGACATCTGAAGAAAAGTGTGTACTTTTCTGTGATTGTCTACTGGTTAAAGTAGTTGTGTGAATGTTTCTTTCTAATAATAATAATGATAATTCACAATAATATTTAAAAAATCTCCATGTAATAATGCCTACAAATAAATCAACGTAGTAATTATAAGAGACTGTAAGTGGATAGAATATTCTCCATAAAACTGTACATGAAATAAAGGCTCATATGTGTCCTTAATATGGGAAACGGAGGCATGTTTTTTACCAAAGCTAATATTGTATTAAAAAGTCATGTACGTGTGTGCATGTGAAACTAGAATTAGTACAAAACAAAACCAAAAATTACAAGTTAATGTGGATTATTCTCTAAAGAAGTTGTTTCTCTGGCTCGTTTAAAGCATCATCACAAACGTTTTACGTTATAACTAACGTAATTCAAGCGACGGATCTGCAACAGAGCAACTATGGTTTTGGGAAACACTCATCACTACATTGTTCTTTTCCCAAAACTTGCATCGTACTATGATGGTAAATCTACAAGTTACGCCATTGTTTAGGAAACGCACCACAGGTTGTGTATTCAATTATTTATTTGCTTCAGCTTAGTCTGATTTTTTTCTATTCATCAGTGGAATGAACCGCCAACTTATTCAGCATATCTTTTATGCAGTAGATGCCCTTCCAGCTGCAACCCATCAACGGGAAACACCCATACACACTCATACACTACGGCCAATTTAGTTCGTCAATCATCAAATCCCCTATAGCGCATGTGTTTGGACTGTCTGGGAAACCGGAGCACCCGGAGGAAAACCCATGCCAACACAGGGAGAACATGCAAACTCCACACAGAAATGCCCAGCCAGGACTGAACCAGTGACCTTCTTGCTGTGAGGCCACAGTACTAACCACAGAGCCACTGTGCCGCCCCAGGCTGTGTATTAAATAATGTTAAATACTGTTAAAAATTTGTACACAGATCACACAACAATTTTGGCTGCAATGCACAATTTGTCCTGTGGTGGCAGTGATGAGACAAGTTTTGTGCCACAACTAAATGCCACAAAGGTCTCGGTGTGCATGTAATTAATCAGAAATTGGGTGTAAAAAGTTTACATTAGGAAATGCAATCTTGAATTTACAGACAGTCGGCAAGTACCAGCAATGTAACACATTGATAAAATTTGGTTTTAGTTAACGCTAATGTAAAAGTATTATTCAACTCGTTTTTGCCATGGTGCAATAATTTACAAGGTGATCTTTGTAAGATAATAGTATTGCGATTAAAGTGTAATTTAAAGACTTAACTAAGTTATGTTAATTAGGCAAGCTAGAATAATTAGCTAAGTTATTTAGACATCCCAATGGTGTGATTTCCGGGAGATTATCATTCGTTTGCGGGCATCCGGGAGCGGAAGACTCCAGCAACTTCCGGGAGACTTGAGATGTCTGGTTATTGTTCTGTAGACGATAAACACTCACCGGCCACTTTATAAGGTACACCTTACTAGTACCAGGTTGGATCCCTTTTGCCTTCAGAACTGCCTTAATCCTTCATGGCGTAGATTCAACAAGCTACTGGAAATATTCCTCAGAGATTTTGCTCCATATTGACAAGATAGCATAACGCAGTTGCTGCAGATTTGTCAGCTGCACATCCATGATGGGAAGTTTGCATAGGTTTCCTCCACGTGCTCTGGTTCCCCCCAAGTCCAGACTCGTGGTGCAGGTGAATGGATGAATTAAATTGGCCATAGTGTATGAGTGTGTGTGAATGAGTGTTTCCCAGTACTAGGTTGCAGCTGAAAGGGCATCCGCTGTGTAAAACATATGTTGGATAAGTTGGTGGTTCATTCCACTGTGTTCATTCATCCCTGATGAATAAATGGACTAAGCTGAAAGAAAGTGAATGAATGAATATCCCTTTAAACCAAATAAAATTGGTATCAGCAATAAGAGCACCCTGTGCACAGGATGTCCTGGAGCGCGTGCAGTAATGCATCAAGCACATGCACGTCCCCTGACAGAGCAGTGAAGCATGCTGGGATGCTGTTCTCCATCTCATCACCTGCGCTCGCCGTCTATATACGAGCTGGGTCTGTGGCCGTTTATTACCCTGAACTGCTCCCACCGGCAGCCTTTATATGCTGTAATAACCCACCTATGCTGGGCTTATCATATTCAAGCCTCCCACAATTAAATGCAAGCCCTGTCATTCGGGCACTTGGGGAAATCTGCCGGATAGTTCTGCAGCGGGCCGAGTAGATTAAAAAGCCTGGGTTTGTTTTACATAAAGGCTGGCGGTGTCGGGACGCAGGCGCAATAAATCACTTCTGCTGACGCGACACTTTCTGCTTTAATACCTGACCTCACCGCGGTATTTCACACTGTGATGGATTCACTCTGGTTCACATTCATACAGAGGACATCAGGAGCATCTCTGCAATTATTTGGACTCTTATTGTGTGTTTGCAGGTTATTCCTCATGTTTATCAGTGCAGAAGTGATGTGTTAGTGCATATATGGAATCATACACTTACAGCGGGAAACATTACACACTTATTTCTATCCTGCAAAAACAAATGCTTTTCCTGCTTGGAGGTTTTGTCTTGTTTCTAATTCAAATATCTGACAATATTTACATCAGGAAGCATTTCTAGACTAGCTAAAATATATTAGTTTTTTCTTCAAACAAGCAAAATAATCTGCCAATGGGTTGAGCAAACCAATCTAGTTTTTGGTTGGGTTGGCAGATTATTTAGCTTGTTTTTAGGATAAACGTACTTAATTTTGACTCATTATTTCTGAAAATAAATACATTTATAAATAAACAAGCATACGCACACACTTTTATGCGCATAATCCTGATTAAATCAAAACTTTCCTACTAAACTTCATTCTAGATGTTAAATACCACACGCACACCTAAACATGCTAGGTTGCTTAAACTAGCTAGGTTGCTGCCGGAAGTGGTGTTAGTGAGCCTAGTATGGGGCATAGTATGGAGTCCTAATTTCCCAGTATATTGATGGGTAACTATATACTGCTCAGTTAGCGATATGTCTTTCGGATGAGATGTTAAACCGAGGTCCTGACTCTCTATGGTTGTTAAAAATCCCAGGATGTCCTTTGAACAAGAGTAGGGGTTTAACGCCTGCATCCTGGCCAGGTCTGCCCACTGGCCTCTGTCCATCATGGTCTCCTAACCATTCCCATATCATAACTGGCTTCATCACTCTGGCTCCCCTCCACCAATCAGCTGGTGTGTGATCTGGTGCAATATGGCTGCAGTGGTGCAATCCAGGTGGATGCTGCACACTGGTAGTGGATGAGGAGATTCCCCCGTATGTGTACAGCGCTTTGAGTCTCCAGAAAAGTGTTATATAAATGTAAGGAATTATTATTATTAAGAAAATAAAGCTGTAAAAAAGGCTTTTCTTACTTCAAGTTTTAGTCTTGTTTCTAGTCCAAATATAAATAAACTCTTAAATCAAGAAGCATTTTCTGGACAAGCAAAAATATTGTGTTGACTTCAGAAAAAATGAGAGTTTTTCATTAATATAGGTTAAATGATCTGCCAATGGGGTAAGATATATAATAAAGCAAAAACAGTATTATTTTGTTTGGGTTTTTGTGGAAAGATTTCATGTCAACGGCACCTTTGGAAATATATTAATCAGGAAAGATCATGACCTGCTTAATACTTCCTTTACCCACTCTATGTCCTGTTTTTTTCCTACAGATCCATTTTTTAGTCTTTAGTAGGAACATTGAACTATAGCCTCACCGTCTGAATACTTCAGCATCACAGAACTGGGTTAGACTTTAAAGAGGTGTAATGGAGTTATTACATTGTGACTGCACATGTTAATTAACTTCATCTATTGTACTGTACTGTAATACACTCGTAAAAACCACGCTTCCTTCATCAGCATCTAGAGAACCTTAAACAGCCTCTAAATCTGCCCATAGCGCTAAAGGTTCTTCCTATTATTATAGTGATGTACTGTGAAAATTAATGGCTCTTTTATGAGCTGACCACTGGAAGGTTCTTTCAGGAACTCAACATGTTTCTACAATGGCATTACACAACGCTCAGTCTGAAAATGTTCCCCTATATACATTTCTGGGGATTGCGAATTATGTAGCCAGAGGTATGTATGGCTGCATTTCGTCTTTAATACGAACGCTATGGGGCGGTGTGACGCAGTTCCTTTTCGCGCTACCAGCTGACCTCTTACCTCCATATGGATGGCTTTCACGCTGTTACCAGTTTGTCCAGTGGCTCACCGTGTATGTCGACAGACTTGAATTGAAGAGAGGAGTTGACCGAGACAACGGGGTTCAAATTTGGAGATGAACGGTTTCAGAAAGCAGGTAGGACAAGTAAACAACAGGGTGAGAATGTGGTAAAGTCTGAAAACGTGGTAAAAATCAGGCTGCAGCTTTACTTTTTCTGGATTGCTTTTTAAACAGTGCCGGTTGGGTTTAGGGAAGGAGGAGGGTGGGTCAGTCGACAGCGGCCACTGGTAGATTTACATGAGAACAGCAGGCACGAATGGCACTCGCGAGAGTACAAGTACAACTATTGTCTTGTCTTTAGATATAATGAGCCAAAATTGAGTTTGTTACAACAAACTGCCAGCGGGGTAAGCAAAACAATGATATTTCAAAGCGAAAACTAGATTATTTAACTGTTTTAAGCAATTAAAACGCTTAATTTTCACTCATTATTTCTGAAAACAAAACTACATTTTATTCTTGTCCAGAAAAAGCTTCTTCATTTAAGACTTTTGGGATATTTGGAGTAGAAACAAGACAAAAACTCTTAGTAAGAAAAGTAATAGCCCTGTAACAATGAAAGCATTTTACTCTTAACTTATAAATCCGCTTTTCTGACATGCATGTAGGAAACGATGTCTTTAAATCAGTCTGGTTAGCTGCCGAACATTCTTCAAGCCTGGATAGTTTCATTTCTCTTTCTCATTCAGATATTTTGGGCTTTAAAGCTCGTCTGAAATATAAAAGTCCAAAACTCCACTCTGCTCTACTCGCTTTGACGGATTTCTCACAAAGCAGATGGGAAATGATGTCATTAAACCTGCAATTTGATCAAATCAGACAGAAGCACTGCTTAAAAATCTAATTTCTTGCCAAACCTGCCAATGACATAAAAAAAAAAAAGATTTTCAATTTTTTCCAGCCATGAAACTAGTTCAACTTCTAGTTGATGATTTGGAAATGTGGCATAAGATAAATTTTTAGCTACACTGCATCCCAATCATCATAAATACTGCAGAAGACCTACTGGAACCCGCATGGAGCCAAGATTCTCACAGAAATCAGTCAAGTTTGGTGAAGGAGAAATCATGGTTTGGGGTTATATTCAGTATGGGGGCTTGCGAGAGATCTGCAGAGTGGATGATCAACATCAACAGCCTGAGGTATCAAGACATTTGTGCTGCCCATTACATTACAAACCACAGGAGAGGGCAAATTCTCCAGCAGGATAGCGCTCCTTCTCATACTCCAGCCTCCACATCAAAGCTCCTGAAAGCAGAGAAGGTCAAGGTGCTCCAGGATTGGCCAGCCCAGTCACCAGACATGAACATTATTGAGCACGTCTGGGGTAAGATGAAGGAGGAGGCGTTGAAGATGAACACAAAGACTCTTGATGAACTCTGGGAGTCCTGCAAGAAGGCTTTCTTCACCATTCCAGATGACTTTATTAATCAGTGATTTGAGTCATGTCAGAGATGTATGGATGCAGTCCTGCAAGCTCATGATGGAGTCAGACACAATATTCATTCTGTTTCCACTGCAGCATGACCACATATTCTATACTGGACATTACTGAAGGTTCAGTGACAAGACTTTTGCCTGAGCAAAGTCTGCAAAATCCAAAGCATTTTCCCAAATTAAAAAAATTGTGGCCAAATTAAGCCTCAAAATCACCTCAGGGTGGATGAAAACAACCCAACAGCACACAAGGGTTAAGAAAATAGCTCAGTTGTCAAAAAAAGTTATGACTAGTGGATAATGAAAGCATTCATCTACTGAATATCTCTGCAAGACTTCCTCGGCAGATGCTTCAGAACGCAGTGTCTAGACTGCTAACTAGAGTAGAAATAAAGCTGCGATGGTATCGCTCCAGATTTAGCCTCATCGGCGTCCTGTCTGTTTCAGGATTCAATTGAAGATGATGTTGATTGTTATTAAAGCTGTTAATGGACAAGCCCCGGCTCCTGTTGGCATTCATCTTCTGGTCTGCAGATAAAGCTCTTCTTCATGTCCCGAGGCCACGGCGTAAATTAAAAGGTGACGGAGGCCTCGCTGCTGCTCCTATTGAATCAAATACCAGGATATTAAGAACACTGCTACTTCCCAATCTAGACTCAACACTCATTTATATTGTAGTAAATTATATCTTTCTATTTGATTTCAGGGCAGCACGGTGCCTCAGTGGTTAGAACTGTGTGTGGCCTCACAGAAGAAGGTTGCTGGTTCGAATCACAGCTGGGTCAGTAGGTGATTCCGTGTGGAGTTTGCATGTTCTCCCCGTGTTGGCGTGGGTTTCCTCCGGGTGCTCCGGTTTCCCCCACAGTCCAAACACATGCACTATAAGGGAATTGATTAACTAAATTGTCCATAGTGTTTGAGTGTGTGTGAATGAGTGTGTATGGGTGTTTTCCAGTACTGGGTCGCAGCTGGAAGAGCATCCGCTGGAATAGTTGGCGGTTCTTTCCGCTGTGGCGACCTCTGCTAAATAATGGACTAAGCCGAAGGAAAATGAATGAATGACTTTACTTGTTTACACCTTCTCAGATGTGTTTTTTTTTATTCCAGCCAAACTAAAAGAAAGACTTTCACCACAAGACAAATATCATATGAATACTTCAGTTTCTTTCACTCTGTTAAACATCACTTGAAAAAATAATGCATGCATCCAAACACAAGCAAGTAAATAAGATTTTAAGCCGTATTACACCTTTATAGAATGCAAAAAATGTCTTGTTTCTAGTTTAAATATCTGATCATTTTTTAAAACAAGAAGCGTTCTGTATAGATGAGCAAAAAACATGGTCTTGTGTTCAGAAATATTGGGAAAATACTATATTGAATTCCTTTCCTGTGTCATTCATATGTCCACTGAGGCTTTTCATCAAGTCTGGACTCCTTACTTTGATTTTATTGATGTTTCTTCAAGCTGTATTTTGAGTTATGGTGTGCCATAATTGAATTTATGCATTTTATTTTACTATTATTTATCTTTATATATTTTCATTTTGTTCATTTATTTATTTATTATTATTGCTATTATTTATTTTAACAATTATATATATATATATATATATATATATATATATATATATATATATATATATATATATATATATATATATATATATATATATATATAAATATATGTATGTATATGCATGCATAATTTATTCTGGGTGACGCAGTGGTGCAGTAGGTAGTGCTGTTGCCTCACAGCAAGAAGGTCGCTGGTTTGAGCCTCGGCTGGGTCAGTTGGCATTTCTGTGTGCATGTTCTCGCACTGCTATTGCGTGGGTTTCCTCCGGGTGCTCCAGTTTCCCCCACAGTCCAAACACATGTGGTACAGGTGAACTGGGTAGGCTAAATTGTCCATCGTGTATGAGTGTGTGTGGATGTTTCCCAGAGATGGGTTGCAGGTGGAAGGGCATGCGCTGCGTAAAACATGTGCTGGATAAGTTGGCGGTTCATTCCGCTGTGGTGACCCCGGATTAATAAAGGGACTAAGCCGAAAAGAAAATGAATGAATGAATATTTCTTTAGCATTGTGTTGTTAAAATGGACACGGTCTGCTGGTTTGTTTCAATGTGTTTTGTGATTAAAAGTTAAAATGTTAATGAAAAGATGCAATAAAAAACAATTAAGTAAAATTAAGCAAGTTAAAAGATTATTTCACTTACCCCACTGGCAGATTATTTGGCTTGTCTGAAGGAGAAACTCACTTAATTTGGATTTTTTTGGTCTGAAAACAAGACTACATTTAATTCCCGTCTTTAACAAGACAAACCATTTTTGGCAGTGGACCATCAGGATAAACAATCCAGCGACACTAAAAGCTAATATTTTCACAATCCACCCTAGCCGTTGTTCTTTAAGAATCAGTAAGCTGATGTATTAGTGTTGTAAATGCTACTTCCTAAAGCAGGTTTGAGCACACACACTGGTGTAAAAGCGTGCGCGGGTGCGATCTGGATGTCTGCCGCTGTGTTTACGCTCATAACAGTAGCTAATTAAGTCCTCCTGATGGAAGGCAGAGCTGATTACACCACAGCGGCTCATCATTAACATCCTCTGCGAGTGTGGAAGCGGGTGAAAGACCAATCCCTTTGTCTGCTTTCTCCGGCTGTAATTGTGTGTCATGTGTTAAAGGAATTAGTCCGCCGCAATCCTCAGGCCGCTAATGACGTCTGAGGAGCCCAATCAGGGCCAACAAAGACCAAACCGAGCAGGATCACTCCGGAATATATACTACTTTAATTCTTTAAATCATTTCACCTGTCCAGGTTCTTTATACACTGTAAATGAACAGTTTCCCTATTTTCCGGTTGCGAATTGCGTTATGGGATGTTGATCTCTGCTCTGTGGACTTTTGATGTTGAAAATTCCACTGTTCAATTTTCTACAGTGACTTTTGTTTATAATTATGATTATTTTGAGCAATATTGTACTCATGATTATTAAAAATGATTATAAGTGGGCCAAAACTTTTGCGGTTGGAAGGACATCCGCTGCGTGAAACGTGCTGGATAAGTTGGCGGTTCATTCCCCTGTGGCGACCCCTGATTAATACAGGGGCTAAGCTGAAAAGAAAATTGATGAATGGATATACAGTGCTCAGCATATTTAATACACCCCTCACAAACCGGTCTTTTAAACTCATATGTTTAATAGGAAGCTGTGCAATATTATATTAGTGCATATAGCCTACATTAGATTAGTCAGTACTGAAGTCAAATCTGGAGCTTATCTAACAAAATAGCTTAGAATAACAGTCCAAAAACTAGTACAGCCAATAGTGTACGTTATAGAAAAATATTTAATACAAATTTTAAAAAAAAAGCAAAAATCAAAAGCAAAAAAAACAAAAATAAAAAAATTGAAAAATGTAGTTGAAATTTTGTAGTTTGTAATTTTTTTTCAATATTTTGCTTGAATTTAATTGTATTATCTTTCAATTTCTAAATATGTTTGGTGACTAAAATATTATTTTAATAGAAATATCCATATATATACATACATATATATACATACATATTTATATATATTTATATATAGATAGATATAGATAGATATCATGTAAATATATAGATATAATGTAAATACAAACTTTTATCTCTGATGCAATTAATTTGACAACACTAAATCTAATATTGCGGTTCAATAGCATTGTTTATATTCTGCTCGCCAACATGGCCGACTGATGATGAGCGGTGAACAAAACAGCTTCAGTGCTGATTGTCTTTAAGCTCACATCTTTTCACATATTTTTGGGCTTCAAATAGTGTAGAAATGTTAAACATTCTCCTTCTCTATTTTTTGTACATGTCTCAGCGTAATGGTCACGGGCTGACAATAAGCAGACGCGTTTTCCTTATAAATGTATTAGCATTGGGATTATCTCGCTTAACACACTTGCTAAAATCCTGCGTAAACATTTACTATTAATTTGCTGCACCACAAAAGCTGCTGTTTTACATAAAGCTGATCAAATGAAGTTGTTTGCCGCACAGCTCTGTCTGCGACGTACAGAACGAAAGAAAGCGATTTTTCTTGTGGAAATGACACCCGATGGCGGCTCTTTCGGGTTTTAGCATGTCCTCCTGCCTGTCAGCGGCTGTTATTCGGCCTCATGGCGCTTTTCAACCTGCCAGACGCTCCACGCCACACCAAACAGCCGAAGTGATTGGTATTAGAATAATCCTTTAATTACTTCATGCAGAAATGAGGCGGAGAGATCTTGTTTTGCATAAAGTCTTTGGTTAAGTCCCACCACTTTGGCTTCCTCTGTTTGTGATGGCTCATATATCGGCGGAGGAATAATCCGGCCTACATTTACAGGATATTTTCTTACAGAGCGCTCCGCAGACGGACACAGAATTAAGCTCAGTGTGGGACTCCTCTTCATGTCTTTCTCTGATGAATATAATAAACAGAAACGCGCGCAAGTTTATAATGTGACCTCTGACCTCCAGCTGAGAACATTCAGGAGAAAGCTCCAGCTCCAAGATGACTTGAAATAAGATGTTATGAGGCTTAAAATTGAATCAAGTGACCAAATTTCTATTTAATTGTTTGTTTCTTTCTAATTTGACCACATTTATTAACATGGACTTCTTCATTTTGGACATTGTGAATCTTTGAGTCTTTAAAATTGGGTTTTAGACCTGGAAAAGTCAAAATATACATAAAATAATACATACAATTATGGAAAAATACATAAAATGAACAAATTAATGAGTTTGGAAAATCCTGTACTCAATGACTAGACAATTCACTGGCAATAAAATGTAACTGTAATGCGTATTTATATAGAGTATTTATCATGTATGGCCATACACCCAAAGCGCTTCACAATCATGGGGGGGGGGGGTGTCTCTCCACACCACCACCAGTGTGCAGCTCCACTTGGATGATGCGACGGCAGCCACAGAACAACGGCGCCACCACACACCAGCTATAGGGGGAGTGGAAAGACAGTGATACAGCCAATCCGTGGATGGGGATGATTGGGAGGCCGGTAAGGGCCAATGGAGGGAATTTGGCCAGGACACCTGGGTTACACCCCTCACTCTTTACCAGAAGTGCCATGGGATTTTTAACGACCACAGAGAGTCAGGACCTCTGTTTTAACGTGTCATTCGAAAGACGGTGCTCACTGACAGTATAGCGTCCCCTTCACTATACTGGGGCATTAAGACTCAAACAGACCACAGGATGAGCGCTCCCTGCTGGCCTCAATAACACCACTTCCAACAGCAACCTAGTTTACCCATGTGGTCTCCCATCCAGATACTGAGCAGGCTCAGCCCTGCTTAGCTTCATTGAGAAATCTCTAAGCATTACTGTAATTGTGGAATTACATTTTTATTTGAAAATTTAGTTATAGTTTTGGATTAAGTACGAACATATTATAGCGGGTAGAACTGTTTTTTTGTAAAAAAAAAGACTAACTAGAAGGGTCATATAAATTGATTATTCATAAGTCAAAAATAATCTTGAAGAAGCTTAATCTCTAGAAATAAAGGTATGGGCGGCATGGTAGCTTCATTCACATCTGCAGCTGACGTCAGAACAGGAGAAACCATTGCTAATTCACAAACGTCACTGTAGAGCAAGTGTCTGAATGATTCTCTAGCGTAATGTCTAAAGCGATGACAAAACAGCTGATTTTGCTCACATTTTAAGATTATAAGGCATGACATACCATCAGTCTACACAGATTTTACAGTATTTCTCTATTGCAATCAGGAGATCACAATAATTAACCATGAAAAAGCCAAAGCTAACACTAGCAGATTGCTATGGTATAAATACAGCACTACAACAAACAAAAGAGAGAGAAAGATCGACAGAGAGTGTCACTTACCTGTTTTATAATGTTTTGATCAGCTGTAATTTGAAATTGATGCGGAGTTTTTCCTCCCCTTACCACTTATTATTCAGTCTCTGTCGCCATCTTGTGGTGGAATGTCAACCGTCTTTACTCTGCTCAGTATGACAGGATGATGGCCACCAACGTGCTGAATCTCTGAAATTATAAATATTTAAATTTATAATCACTGTCCTTATAAAAAAAACTGCATTGTTGCAATCTAAACAAATACATTCTCACCTTTAAAAATCCCCTCTAAACTACATTATGCTGTCCAACAGCTGCAATATTTGTCAAACTGTAGTGAGTTGTTTATAAAGGTGTATATATATATATATATATATATATATATATATATATATATATATATATATATATATAAATGTAATTTGGTATGCAATTTACTAATCAATTTTAGATGTGTCAAGTATTAAAATGTTTATTGGGTAAACTGTTTATTTGTTCAAATGTACTAAAAAAAGTTTATTTGCAATAATTTAATTAATATATAATTCTTAACTAGAGAAGCAACATAAATTTATTGGTAATAAAAATGTAAAGCACCAAGGACAATCAACTTCTTTTATTGAATTATTTTTAAATACTGATTTATTAATATACTTTAAAAAAATCCTTAAATTAGCAGTATTGCATATTTTGTGATTCATGTTTTTATTTTATTTTATTATTTCTGCTTTTGAGTTGCATTATAAGATCTTGATCTTTCTTCCAACAACTTTTAACCTTGAAAGGTTGTGAAAAGTGTTTTTTCTGCACATGTAATAGTCACATGTAATAGTCTGCAGTGCTATATTGTGTGTGTTGGTGTTGTATATTATGCTACAGAAGCCTTGTATTAAACTGCAGTACATTTTCTGTTATTTTACAGATTTATTTCCCTAGATATTATTTCTTATATTATTTCAAAGACTAAAATGTCAATAAAAGTCACTTCGTTAAACTGTAGAGATGAATTTTCAACATCAAAAGTGGACAGAGCAGAGATCAACATCCCATAATGCAATTCACAACTGGAATATACAGAAGCTGTTATATTTTTTTACAGTGCATATAGAAATCTACATAAACTGTCAGTGCCAGTAAATATGATGTAATCAGCTTTGTCAGTCCTTCAGAAACATCAGAAATATCTCCACGATCACCTCAGGAGACCTTCCTCATGACAAAAACTGTGACAGATCCAAATTGCTGTGATGCTTTTAGAGTTTTTCGTTTGCGCTTCAAATGCATGCAGGAGTGTGTGCATAATGAAGAGCAATTACAGTGTTTTCATGGCATGTAAATGCAGCGGTGTCAGCTTTAATGCATTCGTGTGTCTGAAGAGGACGATCTTCATTTTTGACAATCCTTAATGATAATGCGAGCTTTCTGGACATCACCAACCCTCATACACAGAGTTTTTGTCTTGTTTCTAGTCCAAATATCTCAAAAATCTTAAATCAAGAAACATTTTTAAGACAAGAATAAAATGGTGTCTTGTTTTCAGAAATAATGAGTCAAAATTAAGTGAGTTTTTCCTTAAAATAAAAATGTCAAAAGGAAAAACACAATTATTTTGCTTGTTTTAAGGAAATACTCAATTTTGAACTATTTCTGAAAACAAGACCATATTAAATACTTTCAGTATTTAAATATCTAATTCAAACTTAGCAAACGTAGTGATCAACCCAGGCTCATTCTGATAATGTAGACCGTATACATTTCTGGAGAGCACCAGAGGCCGCTGTGTAAGCTTTTTCAGATCTCAATTTTCTCAAAGTGCCATTCACACCTGCTGTTCTCACATAAATGCAGCAGAGGCCGCTAATGACCAACCGATTATTAACCCCACCCACCCCCTTCCCTAAACCCAACCAATAGTGTTTTCAAAACCACCGATTGACTCGAGCCCACCCCATTCATTAAACCCAGCTGACAGTGGCTGTTTCTCAATGTGCATTCTTCAGTGATCTTGCGTCCTCGTGTAACATCATCATCAATTGCCAAAGTTCTGCAAGACTGTGAAACTTCCCGGATGTGTTCTTGATATCGAGGATGAATGGATGCAGACTTGAGCACCGAACTCGCTCTAGAAGTCCAAGGTGTTCTTGCGAATGGAGGTGGGAAGCTTCAATTTTGTTTAGACTTTTTGTTTTAAAATTCAGTTAGTTTTAATTAGCTTTTAGAGGCAGTTTTACTAGTTTTATGTTTTGAAATTGTTCAGTTTTAGTTTAGTTTTATTAGTTTCAGTGTTAGTTTTATTTTTCTAAATAAGGATATTTGTGATTCAAAAATCAACAGAATAAATATTGTATAATAAAAACTCAACCATACATTTTTTTTAAACCAGTATTTAGACGACAAATGAACACTATCATCTACCCATCTTCAAATTCAAATACAACAGCCCACAAGATAGCAGCCCTAAGTACACTATGTGTGCAAAGCTGCTTCTGAGGACTGAGGTAAAATTGGTTTTTATTCACACATTCAGACTTTCTCATTAATGATATAATTTCAGAAAAGTATTCAGAGAAAAGTCTAAATAGTGAAATCATTTTAGCAGCCAGTGGATATCAATGTACAACAGTTCACAGTCAAATAAATAACGTTAATGTTGTTTTGAAGTCATACTTGTATGTGATTTCAGACCGAATATTCAAAGTACGATGGTATACAATATAGGGAGCACGTCATGTGCGAAATAAAACCAATTTTACCTCAATCTTCTGAGGTTAGACACACAGTATGGGAAGTTCTGATGTTTAACATGGATGTTAGGACTCAACATACCAAGTTTTGCAACCCAACCGAAGCATTCACTTATTTAAATTCCATTATGATTTACTGTTATGAAATGCACTTACGTTTTTTTCACCAGATCCTCTCATTTAAGCCCTCGGTTTACCCGCGCTGCAGTTGTTCAAGTTTAGTTCAGTCACAGCAGGCGGTCATGTACTGTTTGTGTTTGGTTCACTGAATCACGCATGCTCAGTATTATCGGTTCATCGCTTCTCAAATCTGATCTCAGTGTAACGTTACTGTTCTAATAACTGAACAACGGTATATATTGGATTATTTAGAGTCAACAGGGGAATTAGGCTTGTTAAAAAGTAAGTAGTTTATGGATAACTGCTTCCTGGAGACGCGAATCGTTTCAAATGATTCAGTTCGATTTGGTGAACTAGTTCAACCGGTTCACTAAGAAGATCCAGTTAAAAAGATTCGTTCGCGATCGCGATGCAGAAATAAAACACATTATTGGGCACAAATGTGTTAAAGTACCAATTTTAACTCTCTGTATTTAATGCTGTCACCGTGCTGCTGTCATGTCCACTCGTTGTTGTTGTTGTTGCGGGAGCAGCACAATCACTGGAGGAGAACCGGCTCGATTTGGCCAATGGCAGCAGGACTACAGACGACGAGGTGCAGTAGGGGTCAAACGCCGGCAGCGCGAAGTAAATAGATTTACTTCTAAAAGGCTTACAGTAAGATTATGTATTAAATACATTTACAAAGATTTTAGTAATTTTAGTTAGTTCCTGTTAGTTTTGTATGTACACAATACAGTTTCAGTTAGTTGTAGTTTTTAAAAAACTCTCGTTTTTATTTTGATTTCAGTTAATGACAATTATTTTACATTCTAGTTTTAAATTTAACCCAACCAACAGTGTTTTTAAAAGAAGTCCAGAAAAAGAAAAGCCCTCGTCTGATTTTTACCACATTTTCAAATTTTACCACATTCTCACCCTGTTATTTACTTGTTTTCGGCTCTTGTTTTTGTCTTAGCTGCTTTCTGGAACTGTTTTTCACTGGACTCGAACCCTGCTGTTATGGTGAACTCCTATCTGCGTCTCAAGTCCACAGACGTACACGGCGAGCCACTGGGCAAACTGGTAACAGCAGGAAAGCCGAACACACGGAGGTAAGCGGTCAGCTGGTAAGCACAAAAGGAACGCCATCATACCGCCCTGTAGCGTTCGTTTTAAAGACGAAATGCAGCCAGACGTACCTCTGGCTACATAATTCGTGACCTCCAGAAATGTATATAGGGGTGCGTTTTCAGAATGAGCCTGTGTTAGTAGTGGTGGTCTGGGAGTGAAGGGTTTTGAAGGGCGTTACCTGCAGCCGTTCCCTCAGGAGTGAGTCTCTTTACTGTAGTAAATAAAGCAGCAGAATAAGAAGATCTGTGCATGAGGAGATCCAGATCGGCTCATACTGTAATTACACTCACAGCAGAGATTCAGCTGCACATCCTTTATTCTGCGTCTGCCAAAGATCTGAAATGAAATGTTAAATGTTTGATGGGCTAAGAAAAGGGCAGGATCTGTCTGTGTATGGATGATGATGATGATGGTGGTGGGAAAGAGGAACAGACTGATAAGAGGAAGACGGATGAGGCCAGAGGAGACGCAGCCGAGAGGCAGACGGATGAAGATGTGTGTGTGTGTGCCGTAATATCATCATCATCATCATTCCTCTGTCAGCTCTAATAGGCTTTTCCTGCCTCACATCACTCATACAGACCTTCATTACATCCAGCAGGACAGAGGTGAACATGTGTGTGTGTGTGTGTGGGTCTTGAATTCATCACATTGTGGAGACCAAAGCAAATGTCCCCACAAGTATAGCCATACCAGTACATTTTGACATTGTGGGGACATTTTTTGTCTTTATAGTAGAAACATCATTAAAGTTATGCGGAGAGACCATAAAACATGAAAACACAACATACGTGTGTGTGTGTGTGTGTGTGTGGGGGTGGGTAGTGTTTATTGTATGTGTGTGTATGTGTGGTGTACAGTAATTTTCTGTTTCTGTATAGTGGGTGTGTGTGAACAGCAACTGTGTGTATGGTGTGTATATATATTGCGTGTGTGTGTGTGTGTGTGTGTGTGTGTGTGTGTGTGCGTATTTCTGTGTTTTGGTTACTGCATAGTAAGTTTGTGTGTGTATGATGTGTGTGTGTGTGTGTGTGTAAGCCATAGTAGTGTACAGTAAATTTGTGTGTATGTATAATGTGTGTGTCAACAGGGACTGTGTGTATGGTGTGTGTTTATTGTGTGTGTATGTGTGTTTGGTGTACTGTATAGTAAGTTTGTGTGTGTATGATATCTGCGTGTGTATGCCAGAGTAGTGTACAGTAAATTTGTGTGTATGCATGGTGTGTGTGTGTGTGTGTGTGTGAACAGGGACTGTGTGTATGATGTGTGTTTATTGTGTGTGTGTATGTGTATATTTGTGTGTTTTGTGTTCTGTATAGTGAGTTTGTGTTTGTATGATGTGTGTGTGTGTGTGTGTGTGTGTGTGTGTGTGTGTGTTAGCATGTGTGTATGGACTGTGTTTATTGTGTGAGTTTGTAAAGTGTGTATTTGTTTTTATTGTGTGAGTGTGTGTGTGTGTGTGTGTGTGTGTGTTAGATGAGTATGTGTGTATAGTCTGTGCTTATTGTGTATGTTGTGTGTGTGTGTGTGTGTGTGAGAATGTGTGTATTGTCTGTGTTTACTGTGTGTGTGTGTGTGTGTGTGTGTGTGTGTGTGTGTGTGTGTGTGTGTGTGTGTGTGTGTGTGTGTGTGTGTGTTAGCATGTGTGTATGGACTGTGTTTATTGTGTGAGTTTGTAAAGTGTGTATTTGTTTTTATTGTGTGAGTGTGTGTGTGTGTGTGTGTGTTAGATGAGTATGTGTGTATAGTCTGTGCTTATTGTGTATGTTGTGTGTGTGTGTGAGAATGTGTGTATTGTCTGTGTTTACTGTGTGTGTGTGTGCGTGTGTGTGTGTTTATTGTGCGTGTTTGATGATGGTCTGTGTATTTTGTATGTTGAGTGAGTGTGTATGGTGTGTGTGTGTGTGTGTGTGTTTGATGAATGTGTGTATGGTCTGTGTTTATTCTGTATGTTGTGTGAGTGTGTAAGGTGTGTGTGTGTGTGTGTGTGTTTGATGAATGTGTGTATGGTCTGTGTTTATTCTGTATGTTGTGTGAGTGTGTAAGGTGTGTGTGTGTGTTAGGATGTGTGTATGGTCTGTGTTTATTATGTAAGTTGTGTGTGTGTGTGTGTGTGTGTGTGTGTGTGTGTGTGTGTGTTTGATGAATGTGTGTATGGTCTGTGTTTATTCTGTATGTTGTGTGAGTGTGTAAGGTGTGTGTGTGTGTTAGGATGTGTGTATGGTCTGTGTTTATTATGTAAGTTGTGTGTGTGTGTGTGTGTTTGTGTGTGTGTGTTAGCATGTGTGTATGGTCTGTGTTTATTATGTAAGTTGTTTGTGTGTGTGTGTGTGTGTGTGTGTGTGGTCTGTGTTTATTGTGTGAGTTTGTAAAGTGTGCATGTGTGTTTATTGTGTGTGTGTGTGTTTGCGTGTTTGATGAGTATGTGTGTGTATGGTCTGTGTTTAATATGTGAGCTTACAGGTGTGTGAGTGTGTGTGATGACTCCAGTATCAGCTCTAGCAGGAGATACAGTAACAGCTGCAGTGAAGAGTGTCTGTCATCAAGCTTTCAGAAACACACACACACACACACACACACACACACACACACACACACACACACACACACACACACACACACTGGCAGCTGGCAGAGCCGTCAGGAAACACACCGGCAACACTGTCAACATCCAGCTCACCATTAACAGCAGCTGTGGCGGGTCTGAGCCTGTGTGTGTGTGTGTGTGTGTGTGTGAACACCTGAATGCTGCCGTCAGAGGTGCTGAAAGCGGCGCAGGTGAAAACGGACACAGTGAAAAGCCGTCCTCTGTTTACCGCACTTATCACTCTTACGATTGTTACTGCAACAATGAGCGCAGTATCCGCACAGAGCGCAGCACAATAGACAGAAACACTGCAAACGCTGCGTCACACAAACAGACCAGCAGATGCAGATCTCCACAGTCACGCTACACCGGCAAAACCACCACAAAACACACTTCACAGACCGTCAGCTGGAGAGAGAAGTGCACATCAGACACACACACACACACAAGACAGAGGCTGAACACAACAGCAGAACCAATATATATATATATAACTCAGACACTTTTTCATGCACTTCTGTGTTCAAAACATGCCCACACTGCAAAAACCGCTTCTCTTACTGAGAGTTTTTCTCGTTTTTAGTCCAAATATCCAAAAACTCTTAAATCAAGAAGCATTTTCAAGACAAGCACCACATATTTTCTAGTTTTCAGAAATAACTAGACAAAATGACGTGAGTTGTTCCTTAAATCAAGCTCAATAATCTGCCAAAGGGGGAAGCAGAATAATCTTGTCCTCGCGTTGAAATGACATTATTTTGCTTTATAAATTCCTCACAAAGTGAAGTTTATTCATAAACAAATTTGGAGAGGATCACGTGCTTATGATTGTTCCGTAACTCACTATAAAGCTGTGTGTTTGGACTGTGGGGGAAACCGGAGCACCCGGAGAAAACCCACACAACACGGGGAGAACATGCAAACTCCACACAGAAATGCCAGCTGACCCAGCCGGGACTCAAACCAATGACCTTCTTGCTGTGAGGCCACAGTGCTAACCACTGAGCCACCATGCCACCCTGTTTGACATAATCTCAACTGAAAAACAATTAGAGGGCGGGGCATAGAGTAGCTCCTCCCTTTTTAAAAAAGCAGCCAATTGTGTTCTGTTTTATCACAGCTCTGCCAGTGAGAGTGGCCGAGCTCAAGTGCATCACATGAACAGCCAATGAGAAGAAAGGGGTGGGGCATTTCTGACAGTAGAGAGCATTTGATTGGTCAAAAGATTTAATGACAACCTGAAGTATGAGGGGATGTGAAATAAAATCATTGATCCATTTAGATGGAAGTGACAAACTACAAGCTTTACATGTTTATATCGGTTTTATACACAAATTTTGTCAGTGTTTGGAGCACACTAGATTATAGATATCCTTGAAGACTAACATACTGATACTAACATCTAAAATACGTTATTTTAATTTCACTGGACCTTTACAGTAACTTCTTTTTGAGCACATCTTGATGCCACACAATTTCTGTGCCTCTGAAGCTTCAGAGAAGATGCAAGGACCCCACGAAACAGAAAGGCAATGTGTTCTGCTGGGGTTCAGTCTGTGCAGATCCACAGGAGACCTTGACCCCAGCATTCGGACGCAGCCGAACTGATAGATTATGAAGAGCTGAAACCGGCACCTCCAGCTCAGGTCAGCAGGTCAGCAGATCCAGCCTGAGGTCTGATAGAGACACAGAAACACTTCCTCTGACCTCCAACGCAAACAAACATCTGTCAGCGCTGCGAAAAACACACACCGTCACTGATGACGGACAGCAGACACACACAGAGGCGGAGCTATTCAGAGCACTGGCCAATCAGAAGTCACTTTAGGGTGGCACAGAAACTATCATTATGGCACTCGAGCAGCTGTAAATTACTTTAAAAATATTGTTAGTGCCCGAACAGACAGGGATGTACAGTAATGCACAATTTCTACTCGGTGTTTTAATTAAAACAATAGCCAGCGTTACAATGAGGTTTCATTGGTTAATGTATTTACTAACATGAACTAATTATGAGCAATATTTGCTGTGCATTTATTAATCAGTTTAACATTTACTAATGCATTATTATCATCCACACTCATGCATCTTAACATTAGTGAATGCACCGTGAGTTAACATGGACTAACATTAACTAATATGAACGAACACTGTAATAAATGCAATGTTCATTGTTTGTTCATGTTAGTAAATGCATCAACTAATACAACCTTATTTTAAAGTGTTAACAAATCATCATGTAATGAACTCACAACTCAGCCTTGTGTTGCTCAAAACTACTTGATCAAATAAAACGGACTCAATTACGTTAAAACCAACGTTCGTATCTCGAATTGCTGAAAATCTAGACAATAATCGCATCGCTTTTGTAGGCTACTAAACATGATTTTATTTCAAGAGCATAAATAAAGCTTTGGCAAATTTACAAGCTGTTTCCAGAATCCGTTAAACTAGAACTTTTAACACAAACATTAGTTCAACCCAGGCTTATTCTGATTATGTACCATTATATACATTTATAGAGAGCACCACCAGACGCCACTGTGTACTTTTTCTGCGATCTCAAATTTCTCTTGCGAGTGCCATTCACGCCTGCTGTTCTCACGTAAATCCACCAGAGGCTGCTGTCAACTGAATGACTAACGGGCCGATGCCCCAACCCTGCCCCTTCCCTAAAGCCAAGGTGTTTTTAAAAGCACCGATTGACCCACCCTCCTCTTCCCTAAACCCAACCAATTGTTTTCACAAGAAATCAAAACAAAGAAAAACCTATGCTGCCGCCTGATTTTTACCCCACGTTTTCAGATATTACCATGTTCTCACCCTGTTATTTACTTGTTTATTTTATTTTTTGGCTTTTGTTTTTGTCTTGCCTGCTTTCCAGAACTGTTCTTCATCGAATTTGAACCCCTACGTCACGCTCAACTCTGCTCGGCGTCTCAAGTCCACCAAGATACTTGTCAAATTACCAGACAACTTGGTAACAGAGGAAAAGCCGGTTATACGAAGGTAAGCGGTCAGCTGATAAGTTCGAAAAGAAGCGACGTTATACTGGTATAAAAGGGACTAAGCAGAAGGACTCTTAGCATTCATTTTAAAGACGAAATGCAACCATGCTTTCCTCTGGATACATAATTCACGATCTCCAGAAATGTATACGGGGGTACGTTTTCAGAATGAGCCTATGTTGCATTAGTTGGGTCATATGATTAAATGCACTTAAGCGCAACGTACATAGAAGAAACTCTTCTGTCATTTCATTTCTGTTAAATATTAAAATAATAAATATTTATTTATTATTTGTTAAATATTTAAAAATAAAAAGCAACAACGATCCTTGTATTTATAATGGATTATTTGCGTTTTTTTTAACTTTTATTGATTATTTTTAAATTAAATAAATAAAAAAAAAATTATGACAACTTGCAGATAAACTTACGGATAAACTGACGATAGTACATTGTTAAGATTTCAGCTCCTATACTTAATCAAAATGATTCAGCTTCAATTAGCAGATTTTATATCATTTTTTATAAAATTGTATGCAGAAAAAGAAGTGAGGCACGGTGGCTCAGTGGTTAGCACTGTCGCCTCACAGCAAGGAGGTCGCTGGTCCCCCACAGTCCAAACACATGCGCTATAGGGGAACTGATCAACTAAATTGTCCATAGTGTATGGGTGTTTCCCAGTACTGGGTTACGGCTGGAAAGGCATCTGCTGCATAAAAAATATGCTGGAATAGTTGTCGATTCATTCCACTGTGGTGACCCGTGATACATAAGGAACTAAGCTGAAGGAAAATGAATGAATGAATGTAGAAAATAAGTCTACAGATGTGACATCACGTGAAAATGATCAATACGTGGTGAGCTGCAGGACGTTTTTACCTTCATAGATTTAAACTTAATATACACATGATCACAAGTCGAGAGACGTGAGCTGGTTCAGAATCTGCAGAAATCTACAATAATATCCAGCAGAGAAACAACAGAAACTCACCTGGAGAAGGTTTGTCAAGGTTAGTGTTCATTAAGGGAGCAAATATCACTGAGATTACTTGATAATCTGTGGAAATACAGTCTCTTGTCGGGCTCTTACAGGAGTTACATCAGTCTGCAGAAGCCTATGCAAACATGGAGCATCATTATTTTAGGGGAGCGCAGACGAACACGCTGACCTCCAGACGCTATCTGCACCTCTGGAGCCCTGGCCGTCTGATTGGCAGGTTAATTTCTGATGCTATAAGCTGATATTCTTGGCTTGCTTAATGCTCTTTGCCGCAGATAAGTCTTGCTTAATATGAAGACTGTCATAATTCGTCCGCGTCTTAGGAAGGGAGATGACAGAGAGCTCATCAATCCAGGACATCAGTGCCATACGTGCGCAAAAACGAGGACTCACCAGCTCGATATCACAAAGAAACGTAGCTATTTAACGTTTTGTCAATTTAGTAGATAATTAATCCAACAGTTCAGTTCAGTTGTGTGAAAATGTATGCGTTTACAACCCCCCTAAACTCAAGCCTCATGAGCAAATAATACTAAAATGCACAAATGAGATCATACAAATTAATGCGAATTAAATCCGAAAACTTATGAAATGGCGTGAGATTCAACCCAGGCTCATTGCCAATACTCACCCAGGTCTACATTTCTGGGGACGGCAAACTACATAACCGGACGTACGTCTGCTTGCAGTTTTAGTTTTTGCAAATCCACCAGAGGCCGCTGTGTACACTTTTTGATGGCCTCAAGTTCCTCTCGCGGGTGCTCTTCTCACATTAATCCACCAGAGGGCGCAATATACACTACAGCCCACCAGGCCAGCTTGCTGATGACTGACTGAGTGACTGAATGACCCACGCAACCCTTCCCTAAACCCAACCCATAGTGTTTTCAAAAGCGATTTAGAAAAAGAAAAGCCATCACAGCCTTGTGATTTCACCACATCTTCAGTCTGTTGTTTCCTTTTTTAATTTTTGCTTTAGTTGTACCTGGTTTCTGTAATCATTCTTCGTCAGACTCGAACCCTGTGGTCAGCTCCGCTCCGCATCCCAAGTCTATCAGCATAAACGGTGAGCCACTGGGCAAACTGGTGACACCGGAAAAGCCGTCCAGATGGAGGTAAGTGGTCAGCTGGTTGCGCTAAAAAGGACAGAAGCTGTCGGCGGCGTCATACTGCCCCATACCGTTTGTTTTACAAACAAAATGAAGCCAGAAGTACCTCGCTGTCTCCAGAAATGAGCCTGTGTTGGTCAGGTTTCACATTGATGGCACAGAAGACAGCGGTGTGTTCACCAAACAATCTTTTACTGATCAGTTCATTTATGAAACATTCCAGCGAAAAGCATTTTATTAATCCAAAGAATGTTTTGTGCACTCGATGTTAAAGGGTCTTCGTGAAAACAAACATGGCCATGAAGACTCCAGAAATGCTCGCCCTTGATGTTTAACAGCGAGGTTAATATAATATTTGATCTTCTGAAGAAAGGTAATGTAATGTGTATTTACAGCGCATTTATCATGTATGGCCATACATCCAAAGCACTTCACAATCATGAAGGGGGTCTCTCCACACCACCACCAGTGTGCAGCATCCACTTGGATGATGCGACAACAGCCACAGGACAATGGCACCAGTGCGCTCGCCACACACCAGCTGTAGGTGGAGTGGAGAGACAGTGGTAGAGCTAATTCGATGAATGAGGATGAATGGGAGGCCATGGGTAAGGGCCGATGGTGGAATTTAGCCAGGTGATTAGACATCAGGGTTACACCTCTACTCTTTACGAGAAGTGCCTTAGGATTTTTAACGACCACAGAAAGTCAGGACCTCGGTTTAACGTGTCATCTAAAAGACGGCGCTCACTGACAGTATAGTGTCCCCTTCACTATACTGGGGCATTAGGTCCCACACATACCACAGGATGAGCGCCCCCTCCTGGCCTCACAAACACCACTTCCAACAGCAACCTAGTTTTCCCATGTGGTCTCCCATCCAGATACTGACAAAAAAATAAAATAAAAATATTGTTATGGTCAATATTATTTACTCAAAATGAGCTCTTCTTATTTATATAGTTTTGTAGTATTATGTGTGTTATAATTTTATATCTGTGCACTGTATTTGCTACCATAATCTTTTATTAAATAGTATAGCCTTGTCGGTGCCAGTGGTGTAGTGGTTAGTGTGTTGACACATGCACTCTGGTGCTCACGATGACCTGAGTTTGATTGCATTTAGGGGGTGGGGCTATCAGTCTTTTTAGGGGGTTTTCAGGCTATCAGGCTATTTAGTACTTTAGGGCGAGGTTATTAGTTCTTAACGGTATGACTATCAGTCCTTTAGGGCAGAGCTTTCTGTCTGTTAGGGTTCTCTGTCTGTTATCAGTCCTTTAAGTCGGGGCTGTCAGTGCTTTAGGGCGGGGCTATAAGTGCTTTAGGGTAGCGTTAACAGTGTGGGACTGTCAGTCCTTTAAGACAGGGCTATCAGTGCTTTAGGGCGGGGCTATCAGTGCTTTAGGGCAGGCTATAAGTGCTTTAGGGCGGGGCTATAAGTGCTTTAGGGTGGGGCTATCAGTGCTTTAGGGCGGGGCTATCAGTGCTTTAGGGCAGAGCTATCAGTGCTTTAGGGCGGGGCTATAAGTGCTTTAGGGTAGCGTTAACAGTGTGGGACTGTCAGTCCTTTAAGACAGGGCTATCAGTGCTTTAGGGCGGGGCTATCAGTGCTTTAGGGCAGGCTATAAGTGCTTTAGGGCGGGGCTATAAGTGCTTTAGGGTGGGGCTATCAGTGCTTTAGGGCGGGGCTATCAGTGCTTTAGGGCAGAGCTATCAGTGCTTTAGGGCGGGGCTATAAGTGCTTTAGGGCGGGGCTATCAGTGCTTTAGGGCAGAGCTATCAGTGCTTTAGGGCAGGGCTATAAGTGCTTTAGGGCGGGGCTATCAGTGCTTTAGGGCAGAGCTATCAGTGCTTTAGGGCGGGGCTATCAGTGCTTTAGGGCAGAGCTATCAGTGCTTTAGGGCAGAGCTATCAGTGCTTTAGGGCAGAGCTATCATTGCTTTAGGGCGGGGCTATAAGTGCTTTAGGGCGGGGCTATCAGTGCTGTAGGGCGGGGCTATCAGTGCTTTAGGGCGGGGCTATCAGTGCTTTAGGGCAGAGCTATCAGTGCTTTAGGGCGGGGCTATCAGTGCTTTAGGGCAGAGCTATCAGTGCTTTAGGGTGGGGCTATCAGTGCTTTAGGGCAGAGCTATCAGTGCTTTAGGGCAGAGCTATCATTGCTTTAGGGCGGGGCTATAAGTGCTTTAGGGCGGGGCTATCAGTGCTTTAGGGCGGGGCTATCAGTGCTTTAGGGCAGAGCTATCAGTGCTTTAGGGTGGGGCTATCAGTGCTTTAGGGCAGAGCTATCAGGTCGTGTCTCGTTTCTTCCCAACTTTTATCCATTCATCAATCTTCCTTCATTTTCTTAGCAATGGCTATTTCCCAACGATACAGTTGGTTCCCAACAGAGAAAATCATGCCGCTTCATACATGCTTTTTTGAATCTCAGGAGCGTTTCAATTGAATACGTATTGTTACGTTACGGGAAATAAGGACAATCTTAACTTCCATTTCATGGTGAATATAAGAATGAATTATTTTTTTAATTGTCTACAAAACAAACCACTGTTATCCAATGACTGGCCTAATTAACCTAGTTAAGCCTTTATAATCACTTAAAGCTGTAAAATATTATGGACCATCATCACAGCAAAGACAAAAGAAATCAATTATAAGAAATTAGTGATTAAAGCTACTGTTTAAAAATGTGCTAAATCATCTCTCCATTACGCTTGCGGATACTTCACTTGTGAATTATCTGAAAATGAATCAATATTTCACATTAGGGGTAACAGATTTATATTGAGCACCTCATTGTACACACCTAAAATAAATGTTTGAAAATGCTGTTTTTATATGTTGATTTGTTTGATTTCCTCTAGTCAGCATGCAGCGATCCCTTCTTAAGCTTTTTTATGAAGAAATCAGATTATTTCTTTCATGCAATGAAAAGCCCAAGTGGCTGCCAGTTGAGGTGATTTTGGATGAGTGTCTTTCCTCTTTTTGCTCTTCATTGTGCTGATGAGTTTACAGTGGTACCATTGGACCGTCAGCTGTTTCCTCCTCAAATTAACACACTCAGTGGTGAACTGGATTCCAATTTAGATCCAGAGCGGAGTGTGCAAATTAGCCATGTTTTTTAATTAAGCGCATCTCTCGGCATTAGCACGAGCGCCATTGTTCGGCGAAGTGCAGGTGTAAATTTATTCTCTCTGGAAGCCCGGCGATGTCCATCCTGCGGACGCAGCCTAATCAGAGCCCAGCGGGGGGACGACACACCGCCAGCCTCTGCTGAGAAATTATTCCTCATTTGAGGATCTGCTTTATAACAGTTCCATTAAAAGTTGCCACCGTGCAGATGAAGATGAGGAGCGATCGCACCCGCTGGACAGCTGACAGACAGACGCTCCACTCCGGTATCTATTAGTTAGCAGATGAGGTGAGCTGCTGTTTGTGTGTTTGGTGTGTGTGAGGCCATACTCTCACATCTGTGTGTTGGAACGACTCAATAATGCGGCGAGAATCCAAATGCAATTAATGAAAAGTCCAAAGTACAAGACAAAACTCGAAATAAGGAACATAACCCTCGTGTTGGCGTGGGTTTCCTCCAGGTCCTCCGGTTTTCCCCACAGTCCAAACAGATGCACTATTGACCTTATTCTTCAATGTGGAAGTGCGCTCGTTTTTGCGATTGTTTTAGAACTTTCGATTCAGCTGCCAATGGGAGAAATGACTATGAATAATAAACGGCAGAAAACGGTCAAACTACTTACTCTACCAACAAGTATTTGCATGAAAATACAGACAAAATAGAATAATATAATAAGAAAATATCAGTTCGCAACATCAAGCAGCAGAACGAGCTGTTTTTAACCTCTAAAAATGAATGGAAGTGAATGAGACCGGAAGTCTCGTGCCAAAACGATTCAAATGGCCGCACCCTCTCGTACGCTGAGAATAAGGTGAATAGGGGAATTGATCAACTAAACTGGCATTAGTGTATGAGTGCGAATGCAAGAGTGGGGATCTTCCAGTGCCAGCTTGCAGCTGCAAGGGTATCCGCTGTGTAAAACACATGCTGGATAAGTTGGTGGTTCATTCCAATGTGGCGACCTCTGATTAATAAAGGGACAAAGCCGGAAAGAGAATGAATGAATGAATGAATGAATGAATGAATGAATGAATGAATGAATGAATGAAACCCCTATTTATGTAAGTCATGGAGAACAAAATATGATTCATAATTTCATATAAAACATCACTATATGAAGATAAGTGTCCAACATTGAGGATAAATCACTCTCACGCTCTTTTGTATACCATTTTGGGTTGTTTTTATTGATTTTTACTGTCACAAAATAGGACATTTATGGTAGAATTCAGTAATAAGCAGTGGAAGAGTAAGCAGTGGAAGAGATGATAGCCTTATATTTTCTCAAACATCACACTGCAATCTACATAAACATAACTATTTTTCTTCAAAAACTGTGCTTTACAAAACAAAACACAGCACACACACATTGCATATTTGTCAGCCACCCATATATTTTCCACTGCACACCCACAAGAAAGCCTTCGCATTTCATGCCCCACCGAAAGAGCAATGATGAATACGTGTGTGTTTGTGTGGGATCACATTATTGGGTCTCCAACCACACCATCAGGTCTCAGAGATACGGTCAGCTCGTCTCTATACTCTCCCATAATGCCTCAGTCAGACCCGCGCGCCGTCAGAGAGCTCAACCATCTCCTGTGATATGAAGCCTGTGATCATTTGCATCTGAAGAAATTCACATACGTGTCGATCAGCGCATTGGCCGTGTAATCTATAACCGGCATGCGAGCGGCTTAACAATGCACCGTATGTTCTACACAGGCCTATATTTTATCCTGAAACCCATTTACATCCTGTTAACCATTTCTCAGGGCAGATTAGCGGCTGGTAGAAGGCAGAGCGTTTCCCGAGAGAGGGAGGCTTTGCTGCTGATAAGGCCGGTTATAGGAAAGCGGGATTAGTACATCTGACCAGGGCAAAACCGCCTCTGATTATTCCTGAAAAACGGCTCTATCCTGTCAGAAGCCGCTTGATTAAACACGCGGCGAGGACAGTGAGGCACCGCCACGGGAGATAACTGCCATTATTTATGCGGGAGGATGGGATTGGGAGGGTACAGTAGCGCCTGGACCCGGGGGGTTCGATTCCGATCACATGGACGGATGCTTTATCTCCCCATTTTGCCGTGCTCTATCTCTGCGTTTCGCGGCCGATGTGGCCTGTGTGGAAACCGATGGATGCATGGATACGAGTGTTATCTTCTGCTGGAACATCTGATGGTTGTGCAGACATGAAGACGACACAATCCCCAGTTCACTGATGCCACAAACACAAATTTAAATACAAACGCAATTGCATCAAAAAAATAACATTGTGCAAATGATTGGTTCTCCATGCGCAGACAATTAAAGTTTGTCTGAGGCTCGGGATGATCTAATCAGCAAACATTTACTCATTATAGATTGAAATCCTTTTTATATTCAGGAGCCGGTTAATTAATTAGTTGCGCTAATGACCCGTTAATGGCTGCGGATGAGGGATTTTAACGAGGCACCTCAATTAAATATTATCTAACTGGCTAATCGATGTTTTTAATTAATTATTCACATGATATTATGCTGGGGAATCACCCCCCCCCCTCCAAATAAACGGCGGGATGTGTTTGCACATGTCGAATTATTCATTGAATTCAATGACGTGCCTTTGTGTGTGGTTTGTGCTGCATTTAGAGTATTGCTCACAATAGCCCGAACTGAAAATAGCTGATCTTAACATAGCTGCGGTCTGTCATGTTCCTGCTGGGAAACTGGAAGACCTCCGTCATCAGGCCACTTTATGCTGCCGGATGGAGAACCCCCATGGGGCTGAGGTGTGTGTCTGTGGCAGATGGTGGTAATGTGGAAGGCCAGGCCAAGCCCTTCATGTCTTAACACCTCCATCCCTCAGAGAGAGCACATCCTCTATTGGACTCTACTTGAGCTCCCTGTCAATGACTGATCTCCATCAGAACAATTCCTGATATACTCCTAACTAAAATGTTTGCTTGCTTGATTTGATTTCTTCTCAAAATTACTATATTCTGACAAGAAATCAAATCAAGCAAGCAAACATTTTAGTAATATAGTAATATAGAAATTCTTGTTTTTTATTTTAAAAAGAAACATTAAATTAATTGAGGAATAATCAGACACACTTTGCAGCACCCTAGCAACAACAAAGAACATCTGTGCAACTGCATGAAATGCTGATACCGCTTAATACTCCTTAGCATCCTTCTAGAACACGCTATCAACCTCTTTGCAAAACCATCAACACAAGTCACCTTAACAGCAGCTTAGATGCACAGTATATACACCTTATTATTCATTTTACTACATCCTAGCTACACCCATAACACCCTAACAACCATACAACTACATTCTAGCTACATCTAGAACACCCATAACAGACAATTAACAAACAAACATCTTTACAGCCACTTAACTAACCATAAGTACACCCAAAACACCATAACAGCCAATAATTACATCATACCTACACCCAGAACACCCTAAGAGCCACATACCAACACCCAGAACACAACAATGCCCTAGCTACACCTTGAACTCCCTAACAGCCACTTACTACATTCTGGCTACAAACAAAACACCATAACAGTCACTTACTACTTCCTAGCTAAACCAAAAACACTTTACAATAGTCTAGCTTCATCCAGAACTCCGTAACAGCCACTTAACAACACCCGGATTGTCTAACAACTACTTTTGACACTTTAGCTACACCTAGAACCACATAAAAGCCATTAAAACTACATCCTAGCCACAATCAGAAGACCCTTACCACTTAACAGCAATCTACCTATACTCAGATTGCACTAGCAGCCATTTGACAATGTCTTATCTACACTTAGAAGACCCTAACAACCAGATTACACCAACAGCTCATTAATAATTCCCTAGCTACACCTAGATCACTCAAACAGCCACTACCTATATCCTAGCTACATCCAAAACCCCCTAAAAGCCACTTAGAACTACCCTAGCGTCACCCAGAACACCCTAACAGTCACTTAATAACAACCAGAATGCCCTAACCACTACTTATGACACCCTAGCTACACCTAAAACACCCTAAATCCAACTAACTAATCCTAACCCTATCTACGCATTTAGAATACCCCAAAAACCACTTAACGGCACTCCACCTACACTCAGATAACCCCAACAGCCCATTAGTAATGCCCTAGCTACACATAGAACACCATAACAGCCACTGACTACGTCGTTGCTACACTCAAAACACCCTAACAGCTACTGACGACATGCTCGCTATACCAAAAACACCCTAACAGCCACTGACTACATCTTTCCTACACCCAAAACACCCTTGGAGCAGCTGACTACATCCTCTCCACACCTAAAACACTTAACAGCTACTGACGACATGCTCGCTTCACCCAAATCTCCCAACAGTCATCCTACACCCATGTACACTCAGATTAGCATAGAAGCCCCTTAACAACACCTTAGTTATACCCAGACCACCCTGAAAGCTACTAATACATACTAGCTACACTAAAACCATGTTAATAACCTCTTTCCTATGCTCTAGCCACACCTAAAACACCCCTAAAGCCATACCATATACCCAAGCTTCAATCAGAACACCATAACAACCACTTAACAACAATTTAGCCACACCCAGAACACCCTAACAGTCACTATCTACATCCTAGTTGCTGTATGCCCAAATCACAGTCACTAACTGCATCCTATCTGTACCCAGAAGTCCCTAACAACTACATAACAACATACAGAACAGTCTAACACACACTAGCCTTCACATGGGCCAGGAAGCAGAACTCCTAAGGTAACAGTTTCTGTGGTCGTGATTGTGATCAGCTCTGAGTAATGAAAGCATCTGTGATTGACATTGTTAATGATTAACGAGAACCAGATGAAAACATTCTCTGAGAGATCGCATTATTCCCATCGCTCAGCAAAGTGCATGCTGGGAAGTCAAGGAGGGCTCTGGGATTATGACCTCAGCACTTGTTGTCCCGCACAGGCGAATCTACAGGCTCCATGTGAATGAAGCAAGTGCGGGGAGGGGGAAAGTTCTCCGAATCAGCAAAGCAGGGTTATTCCAGATGACTTTTTTGTTCATAAATCCATTTTAAACAGTCACCCCCCCCCCCCCCCCCCCCCAGCTAATAGGATCATGCTGGAGGTAATCTCTGCAAATCTGACAGAAGAAAAGAAGTGCTGGCCTTCATCTCCTTCCCCACGATAAGTGAACAAATTCATGAGTTTTTCCTGTGGGAGAGAAGAGGACGAGGAACATGCAGACAAAGACTGGAAACCGGGAGATAATCAAACACTGAGTCTTGGCGTAATCTCTCGTGTTTCATATCCACAAACACACATTAATAAAACACGCAATATCACACACGTCATTTTGTGAGAATCCTGCACGTCTCCTGTGTCTGCAGCGCTCTGTGACCTGTGCTGTGGTTTGGGATTCACTGTTTATTGAAGCGCATGAATAAAGCACTTTTGTCTAAAGTGAAATATGGCTAAATTGCGGCATGTTTGGAGTGAGGCGCGGTACCGGCGGCTGTCATTCACTCGCAGTGTTCGCCTCAGTGGGAGCCAAGCGGCCGGCAAACCCCTCATTGTCAAATCACCGCTTGACAGCGTGTTCAGAGTGAAATGGCCGCTGTTTATCCACCCAAACAAACAAATAGCCTATATTTCTTCAGATTCATCAAATGGAGGGTGAAAGATTGAACCTCCTGATAATAGAGAGAAGGGATGCTAGTCAAGAAATGTAAGGGGAATTTTCACAAATGGCTGATCCAGACTGCCCAGGAGAGAAACACAAGTAATGGTCCACTCTCAGAACAAACAAATAAATAAAATGGAAGCATATTTAGAACACACAATAAAAAAGACGCTTCTTTCCTCACAATTACACATTTACAAACTAGGAAATTTCACAATTGTGACTTTATTCCTTGGAATTTATGGAGTTTATGTCACAATTTTGAGATTATTTTTTACTGTAGGCCTATTTGTACAGTAACTGTCACGATCACCAGTGATCTAGGCCTTGCAGATCAGTGGAAAACATGCACTATCGCCTGGACTACAAGTCTGAAATGAACCACAAATCCCATCATTAACTGCACTCACACACCTGGCCCAGATCCCCCTTGATTGCAAACACACAGTTGAATCTGAGTCATGTAAGCTGTAAGCAAGTGTTATCCTTACCTTGTCTAGCTGTGTTTTGACCTTTGTTTCTTTGTTTATGTTATTGTGCCACCTGTCCTGACCATTCACCGGTTATTTTGACCATTCTTTGGATTACCTAATGTAGTTGTGGGCAAAGCGAGGCTTCATGAAACACTGAAACAGTCGAAGCAAATGTGTTGAAGCTTTAAAAACCTTTCTCTACAGCGACACCTACAGGTCACTTTTATGTATTGCTCCGGAATAGCTTCAGCAAAGAAACCGTTCAGCAAATTGAGCTATTAAACCCCATGTTGTAGAGTCAGAGTATCAAGTGATTTAGTGGAGCGGTGAGAGTTCCAGACTAGCATGTAGAGATAATGATTTAGAAGAACTCTGTTCTTGTAATGTGTTTTGTTTTAACATTGGAATGAACCCTTTGTGAATAAATATGTCTTGTTTTGGTTATAAAAAATGAACATTATTAAAATACATCAAGTCATAATGTAACCCCGCCGGTCCTACACCACCCAACCCGCTCCGAGCTGGGATCGAACCGGCGACCTTCCGCATGGGAGTAGGTTGCTGCTCTATCAAGGAGGCTAAAGACCATTGCCTCTAGCGTCTGTCGCTAGAGCACCTATAGAGGTGAGAGGAGTGAGGTTTACCTGCACAGCACTTATTAGCTGGCCTCATAAAATAATTTCAGAGTATTTGTACAAGTCGGAATTCGAACTCGGTCCATTTGCAGCACAGATAGAGAGAAGTTTTTCCAAACCTGTCAATCAAACGCAGATTCGTCAGGTCTTGAAACACTTCTGAAATGACAGATGCTTTGAATCGCTGTAGTCACGTGACCTGGTGTTTCGGATCATGCTTCAGTGCAGTGTTTTGAAACACTTGTGCTTCGGGATCTCACCACTGTGTTCAAAACGTCAGTTTCACGTCAGCCATCCCTACCTATATGCTCCAGTCTGTCCCTGTTTTGACCTTTGCCTACCTGACGGTTCTTAATAAACTGCACTTTGATCCTCAACCCCGCTTTCCCCAACTCATTACAGTAACTTTTTCAGAGAGACATAAGGTTATTTTAAAATAATTTACAGCTAGGTAGATGGTGAGTTTATAACCACCCAAATCTATAATGTCTATTTTTTTTATTCGCCACACGACTTGCCATCTGAAAATTTGTGTCCATGTACTCTGCTTATCACTGACTAGCACTGCGTCTGAAAATGCATACTATATATACACGTAAAAACAATATGCGAACATAGTATGTCCAAATTCAGAGTATTCGAAAAACAGTAGACGAGAAGTACCCGGATGACCTACTACCTCCGGCGAGATTCTGTAGTGTGCATCTGATGGACGCTAAGCTATCTCATAATGCACCATGAGAGAATTCATAAATGGAGTGAAGCGACGCAACTGACACGGGTAGGTCATGACAAATGGCGGATGTAGAACGTCCCATTCATACTATATAGAACACACTTGCGATCATGTAGTAAATTCATATTCAAATGTATTACACACCGGAGTAGTAGGTGAATTGGGATGCAGGCTAGCTGTCAAAAACATGCCTTTTTTGTGTTGTGTTGTGGTCTGATGCAACTGTCTGTTGTCAATATGTCAACTACACCAGAGCTGGATCATTGTTGGAGTTATAAATTGCATAAAAGTGGATGTTTTGAACCAAATATGAGGATCCCACTTATAAATATTATTATCTGATTGAGCATGTGAATGATCATGAGATGCATACTTCCAGTTTCATAGTATTGTAATCTCAGATGCAAATTTTATCATCCTAAAGCATGTGTTTACTCACTGAGGATCTGTGGAGATTTTACACGGACAACCAATGATGTTTCTTTCACCTCGTAATTCTGAGTTTATGCAATTTCTGAGATCTGAGTCTACATTTTATATATATTTTTCACTACAGTGTGAAAATAGGGTGATTATGAACTTGAGTTAATGCTAAAAAAAGTCTAAACTGAGAGATAAAATGCTGTAATCACTTTCATCTGTGGCAGAAACCAGCCTCCGTTGAAGATATATTAGGTCCTGAAAATGTCAGGGTGCCTTTAGGTTATTTCACTTCACAGCTATAAGCGATTTCACGAGGAGATTCTCAACTGCAGCTCATCAAACATATCTGATCTTCTCTGAAACTAAGCACAGTTCTGTGTTCTCTTTTCGACACGATTCTTCTCTGCTTCAGAAAAAAATACGCTTCATTTTCTGCGGTTGTCGTTTCACCTGCAGCCGGTACAGACTGTCAGGACGGATCAGACGCTCGGGCTCTTCTGAGACATCCATCCTGCAGTATCGGTACAGTGACGGCTTACATTTCCAGAGCAGACGACACTCCAGTCACTTCAAGACCTTCTTTCAAGAGCTCCTGGAGCGGCTGACAGCAGCGCCGCCGCAGCCATAACAAACAGCATCAGACAGCTCTGGGTATTCCTGCCTTTGAATGCAAAATTCAAATGCATGGTGAACATCTGAAGCCGCGGACACTCGCATTCTCCTTTGTGTTTGTTTTGCTTTTTAGTGAAGGAAAGTAGGTCTGTGTTTCAAACCGCTTCCGTATGAGCTTTTGTTTGTCTACCAAAATAGTTTGTTTTGGAAAAACCTTTCAAAAGATAATGTCGATAGATCAGATGCGTTTCTATCAACTGATACTTTACTCAGCTTGTGTGTCGCATTTAATCTGATTAAATCCAAGTGCTAAATTGTACCTCTTCTCAACAGGGGAAACCAGCAACAATCAGAAATGCATGATTATATGGTGTCAAGACTTTGCAATAAAAAAAAGTAATTATTATAAAAGTCAATGGGGCAAAAACAACCACCAACATAATGAAAGCGTTGTAAATTCACCCAGAGTCTTTTGTTGAGCTTTAACAAACCTTTTTCCAAAATATGTCATCAAAAATAATTCCATTTGCTGAAATACAGGTTCATGAAATACGTTGTGGCCAAATTAAGACTCCAAATCACCCCAGAGTGGATGAAAACATCCCTGACAGCACACAAGGGTTCAACTTTTACAGGAAGAAGGAGACATTTTAAATGAAAGTAATTATACTAAACGCCTCACAGCAAGAAGGTTGCTGTTTCGAGCCTTAGCTGGGTCAGTTGGTGTTTCTGTGTGGAGTTTTGCACGTTCTCCCCGTGTTGGCGTGGGTTTCCTCCGGGTGCTTCGGTTTCCCCCACAAGTCCAAAAAACATGTGGTATAGGTGAATTGGGTAAGCTAAATTGTTCGTAGTGTATGAGTGTGAATGAGTGTGGGGATGTTTCCCAGTGATGGGTTGCAGCTGGAAGGGCATCCGCTGCGTACATATGCTGGATAAGTTGGCGGTTCATTTCTTTGTGGCGACCCTGGATTAATAAAGCGACTAAGCCGAAAAGAAAATGAATGAATGAATGCTAAATGTGATTCTTTTCTAAATTAAGAATATCTTCATGTTGTCAAATGAGTAAAACCTTGTAGTTTGGAGGATCGTAGCACTGTATAAGGGTTCATAACACAGGCTCATTATAAATATAATTCAGTCTTCACTATACATTTGACTGTGGTTTCTAGCTGAAGTTAACACTAGGGGTCAGTATGACAACAACGACTTCTTTTCACATTGAGGATGTTTACAGGCATATATAACTGAAGAATAAAGAATTATTTTAGTGCACTTCTTAGAAAAACTTCCAAAAAAACAGCTTAACGTTGTCTATTATTTGTAAGCACGTCTGACCAGTGAATCCAGCTCGTGTAATCTGTTTAACCAGCGACAGCAGTCAGTAAAACAACACTAATTCATTTTCCCCAGCCTTTTTAGGCAGTGAAACTATACCTGAGGTACTTTCATTTTTATAAACCAATTTGATAGCCAGTCTTACATTACTTCCAGTTTTACGATTTCACTCATGGTATAACCAACTGTTTCTAAATATATATATATATATATATATATATATATCTTTTAAGAATCTTTAAAAAGACTATTTAACATCAAGAAGTAAACTTCTACACAATGTCATTTGTAGCTTTAAAATGTGCAATATTTATATTTCAATAATTCTGATTGGCTGTCAGTGTGGGGTGATGCGGTGGTGCAGTGGGTAGCAAGAAGTTTGCTTGTTGGAGCCTCGGCTGGGTCAGTTGGTGTTTCTGTGTGGAGTTTGCATGTTCTCCCCGTGTTGACGTGGGTTTACTCCGGGTGCTCCGGTTTCCCCCACAGGTCCAAAGTCTTGTGCTATATGTGTATGGGTGTTTCCCAGTGATGGGTTGCAGCTGGAAGGACATCCGCAGCATAAAACATATGCTGGATAAATTGACAGTTCATTCCGCTGTGGTGACCACAGATTAATAAAGGGACTAAGCCTAAAGAAAATGAATGAATGAATGGCTGTCAGTGTTTTATCATTTATTAGCTGTAAAAACATTCTGAAAGGGATTACAATGATATCTTTACAGCTGCGCTCTGAACCCTATGGTTGACTTCAATTCTTTATAGCAATGTCTTTATCGTTATTGTGCTTACTGTGAAGGGCCCTTAACAGCTGATCAACACTATATATAATAATACAGTACAGCCACATCAAATACAAGACGATTTACCTCAAGTGTTTAGAATTAAAATGGATTTTATGCACGACTTCCACTCACTCTTAATCTGGAAATGAATCAGTGGTTTACTCGTCTGGCGGTTTAAGTCCCCTGCGAAGGCCACTTGACTTGTCGTTCAGGCCTCTTTACGGACGTGTCTTGTGTTTTGCTGGTCTCTTGACATCGCATCTGACGACTCTTATTTGAGGCGATGCACCCACTGCTTCTCGGCTAGAAGCAGACACTTATGTTGACATCTAATTTGGCGGAGGTGCTTGTGAAACCCCTGGAAGCCTGACCCGTGGTTTGTGTTGCGCTCCGAGGGCAGGGTTCATGAGCGAGGGGGTTTGTTTGTGTGCTTACTTAAAGCCTCTTCATAAGAGACTCCAGCTTCAGACAATAAAAAAAACCAGCCGGAGGAGAAGGAGGAGGGGGAGAGCAGAAGAAAACGCCAACCTCGGGGTGATTACTGGATCAGCGTGCTTTTGTACAATTACCATCACTTTGAATTTTAAATGGCGGCTTAAAGGCCAGTCGAGCAGCTTGGAAAATTAGGCTGGAGTCTAATTAGTGCACTCCAAGATGACGAGCGCTCAGCCGAGCCAAGCTGCAGTCATGCAGGAGAGAGCCTTCCCTTGGATTTCAGCTGTCAGATGATATATCTATATATAAATAAGGAGATATATCCAACTGCAGACCCACACATGTTTGTTTTTTGTGGTGAACAATTCATCCGTGCATGTCATTCAGAGAAAAAAAAACTGTTTGCTCTTGTAATCTTTTATTGTTTTGAGTTTAATTCTCAGATTGGGTCTGTCTGAGGTATTGGGTGTGGCTAACATACTCAACCACGCCCCATCAACTGTCAGCACTATGACGTCAAACAGAAATGGTGAGGAGGCGGAGTCGGTTAGGTTGTAATATCTCTCCCCAAACCCTTTTCCCCATCTTTCTGAATGAAACTTTACTACATCCAATCAGTTCGCAGTAGAACAAACAAGCCACGCCCACTGTTTTCTCATTGATTATTCTATTTCTCTAGAAGCTGCATCACAACACCAAAAAAAACGGTTGAAGCTTCCAGTTCATGTGAACTTTAAGGACACACAATCCTGGCTGCACAATTCACGGCCAACCATATATGAATGATAAAGGATCAGTCGTTTACTTGTTTAAAGGCGACTCCTTTGGGTGCACACAAGGTGTCATTGGAAGTTCGCTTTGGGTGCGAGTGACATCATTATGGCGATAGGAATCAGGATCTCATCACAGTTGGTGATCGATGGCTCTCACTTGTTTATTAATGCGTGGGACAGCGGTTGGAGTGTCGCTCTTTGATTCGTACTCGTAGTCAAGACTTCGACTGACTTCGGCGGTGGGGAAATGTCATGCGTTTTGAGTATGTAAAGTACACCAACCATAAATGTTTAAGTTGTACACAAACAGACCAAGAAAATGTCATCTCTGTGTCTGTTCAAAATGCAGATTTTGGAGTTGTACCCTCGTAAAATTACAATCACGCTCCCGTTTTCTATTACGTTTTTAGAGTTACTCATGCATGGATTTGATTTATGCACAAAATATTCATGACAGTGTTTTTATTCCATATTTTTAAGTGAATTCCATGTTTTTTTTGCATATAATGTTTTAAATTAAGCCTCTATGTAGTGTGGATATAAAAAATATAGCCTAAATCAGTATTTCCCAACCCTGTTCCTAGGGGCACACCAACAGTACATGTTTTTGATGTCTCCCTTATCTGACCCATTCATTTCAGGTTTTAGAGTCTCTTCTAATTGTGTGCTGAGCTGATTCAGGACAGGATTGGGAAACCCAAACTTGTAGTAACTCATTTTAATGACATTTTGGCAAACTCAGTTGGCGTTTCTATGTGGAGTTTGCATGCTCTCCCTGCGTTCGCGTGGGTTTCCTCCGGGTGCTCCGGTTTCCCCCACAGTCCAAACACATGCGCTATAGGGGAATTGATCAACTAAACTGGTCGTAGTGTATGAGTGTGTGTGAATGAGTGTATATGGGTGTTTCCCAGTACTGGGTTGCAGCAGGAAGGGCATCCGCTGTGTAAAACATATACTGGAATAGTTGGCGGTTTATTCCGCTGTGGTGACCCCTGATGAATAAAGCCGAAGGAAAATGAATGAATATGCACCACATTCTCACTAGTGGTGGGCAGAGCGAGGCTTCGCAAAACACTGACTCCACAGTGACACCTAGTGGTCATTTTTTAAGTATCGCTCTCAAACAACTTCAACAAAGAAACCAACCCAAGCTCATTCTGAAAACATGGTCCCGAGGACGTTTCTGGAGACCGCGAAATACATCCCGGGAGGTATGTATTTTTGCAGTTTTTGGTTTTCGCGAATCCGCGGAAGGCCGCTGTGTGCACTTTTTCAGTGCCGTTCACTCCCCCGCGCTGTTCTCGTGTAAACCCACCAGAGGCCTCTGTCAAACGAACGTCTGTCTATCCGACTGGCTGGATGATTGACTGGGCGACCGGCCAATCGGCCGGCCGACCCACCCTCCTCCTTCCCTGAACCCAACCAATTTTACTGATTGACCCGCCCGCCCTAAACCCAACCAACAATTTACAAAAGCCGTCCAGAAAAAGAAAAGCCCTCCTCTGATTTTTTTTACCACGTTTTGGGATTTTACCACACTCTCACCCTGTTTTGAACTTCTCCACTTTATTTATTGGATTCAGTTTTTTTCTTACCTGATTTCTGGAACCGCTCTTCCCCGGACTCGAACCCGGTCATCGTGGGCAGCTCCTCTCTGCGTCTCAAGTCCGCCGACGTACAGGACGAGCTAACCGGACAAACTGGTTGCGGCGGGAAAGCCCTCCACACGAAGGTAAGCGGTCAGCCGGCAAGCGCTAAAAGGAACGGCATCATACCGCCCCGCAGCGCTCGCTTAAAAAATGAAATGCAGCCAGACGTACCTCCGGCTACATAATTCGCAGTCTCCAGAAACGTCCTCGGGACTACGTTTACAGAATGAGCCTGGGTTGAAAGAAACAGTTACACCAATTGAGGATTTATACCCCATGTTGTTTTGACGAGACATCAAGTGATTTAGCGGAATGATTAGTGTTCTTGACTGACATGCAGATGTATCGGGTTCGAATCCACGAAGAAGCAACTATTATTATTAGTCATTTAGCATTTGTTATTTTATTGCTCTGTCTTGTGTGCTTTGTTTTAATATAAGTCTGACATCCGAATAAACTTTCCCTGTGAGTCAAAGGCAGATTCGCCAGCTCTCGGAACGCTTATGTAGGGACTGATCCTTTGAATCGCTTTAGTCACGTGACCTGGGTGTTTCGAATCATTTCAGAGCAGTGTTTCGAAACATCTGCGATTCGGGATCTCGACAATGTTTCGTGTCAGCCATTTCTAATTCTCACTATCTGGGCTCAGTCTTGTATCTCTGTAAAATGTGCAATCCCAAGCATTTGCCTGTGGTGTTTTGATTTTTGGACTGTGTTCTGTAGGTTGTTTGAGTGTTTGCTGCCTGCCATGACTTCTGCCTGTTCTTGATTACATTTGTAGATCACCCTGTTTTGCTCCTGCCTGAATGACCATCCCTTTTTGTTTAAATAACAATGCTCTTGGAACTTTAATCTGCGTGTACGCGCCACTCGTTATTACAGTGGGCCTGCAACTGGATATTATTGCCTGAAAGAGCACTCAGAGCCCCGCATGCAGACCTGCTCTCCGGCAGCGCACGATTTAATTCAATTTCAGCTCGGCAACAATCAGCCGGGCTTTAATGAAGCTGAATGATCTGTTTGCAGCGGCTGACGCTTCATTGTTCTGAGCGCTTCAGTCGATCGCTGCTGCACCATGAGCTGTCAATGAAGCGCTAGGAAACCTGTTTATAATTGCCTGGAAACTGTCAGGAGGGAGACGGTTCTGATCTACACTCGCTCGCAGCACTAGAGCATGACGGAAAATCTGGATTGTGTAGGTTCAAAAGCACGATTTACTTTCCAATTATCAGCAGAAATTAAATGTTTCATAATTATACATATTTTAAGACTTTGTAATGATTACATTTTGTTTAAAACTCAATATTGAAGCTTTTTAAACCTTGTGAATGCTTGAAATGTACTGTAGCATCTTTATGTAATTATTTTTCCCATATTGACGAGATGGGAAGTAGATGAGAATTCCTGCATGTAAAACACAACAAGCTCAAGATCTAAAATAATCAAAGCATTCAATAATACTTTAATATCCAACGCTATCTTATACCAATTTGTGACGGATGCTTTGATGACAAACGCATGAGAGCATTCACTTGGACGTTGACGTCCCACTGGCTTGTTTGGTTTGGGACTTGTGGAGCTGCACATGGATGGATTTGCTCTTCAGTGTTTGGACTTTCAGCAGTGAAGATTAAACCACACTGAACTCAACTGAACTGAACTTCAACTCTGAAGGAAAATGAATGAATAAAATGGGAATGACTGATGATATTAACGTCCTGTTTGTGGCACATTAATATATGTGAGGGGGCTCATGAAAGAATAAAGTTACGTTAAAACCAAGCACACCAATGTTTTTCTTGTGAAATTCCCAATAGGTTTGATGTATCACATGACCCTCTTCCTATTGAAAAAAACAAAAGCTGGATCCAAGATGGCCAACTTCAAAATGGCCACCATGGTCACCACCCATCTTGAAAAGTTTGCCTCCTCACATATACTAATGTGCCACAAACAGGGCGTTAATATCACCAACCATTCCCATTTTATTAAGGTGTATCCATATAAATGGCTATCTATGTAGAAAGATGTTTTATTTTATTGCTTATTCGTAATATGAAATGTAATCGTAAGCTTGGCAAGTAGTTTTGGAGAATTTGATGTTTCTCCATTCAAACAGAATGCCCGAGAGATGTTTCAAAGATGGCCGCCCAGTGAAATGACTTGCCTTAAAGGGACTGTGGTACTCACCGATCTACAATGATTTTCTTAAAGCTGACTTAAATGACTTAAAGCTCTTGTGAAATACTTTAATATGTGCATTTTTTTATTCAATATTTGACGTAATCTCAACTGAAGCAATAAGAGGTGGTGGTGGTGGGGGGTTATAATGTAGCTCCTCCCCTTTAAAAAACTGCCAATAGCGTTTTGTTTTGAGCACAGCTCTGCTAGTAAGAGTGGTTGAACTCAAATGCATCAAATGAAAAGCAAAAGAGGGCGGGGCATGTCAGACACTAGAGAGCATTTGATTGGCCAGAAGATTTGATGAGAAACTGAAGTATGAGGTGACGACAAAAAAATAAAAAATGACATAAATTTAGGCTGAAGTGACGAACTGCAAACTTTGGATGTTTATATCAGGTTAATATCTTCTACATGTGAATTTTGTCAGTGTCTCAGAGCATGCTAGCTTATAGATATCCTGATTACTAGCTAATTTTAATCTAATCACATTACTGCATTAAAAATATGACTTGCTTTTTTATGATCTTGTGTTTTCCTATAGAAGATAGTTCAGAGGAGCTGCTTTTGTTCTTTCTATCTTTGTTCTGCTGCACTTGAACAGTGGCAGCATTCAGCCGAGACCCTCAGCTCTCAATTATGCGGCTGTTCGACACGAAACTCCAAACTCAGTCAAGCGGAAAACACAAAGATGAAGATGAGCCGCATTAATTCAGCCTCTCCTTCAGTTTAATTGACAAGCTCTCGGCCGATCGGCCATCACGCGCTCATCTCGTCATGTGCTCATCTGCATGCTTTAATAAGCCGACCGGAGCGGCTCACAGATTATCACAAATTCAATAAACGTGGTGGAAATAAATGTATGAGCGTCTGGAGCACACTCGGGTTATCAGTGTCCTCCTCTCGCCGTCTCACTGTCAACCCAAACGTGACTTTCCACAATCAAGAGACATTTTCTGAACATGCCGAAAGTAGAGATTCACAATTACAGCCAATCAGAATTCAGAACAGATCACCTGTTTAATGTAGAGCGGGATTTTGGACCAATCAGACAGATGATGGGTGGGTACTACTACTATCTTTTCAATGATGGAATCATGCATGGTGCCTACAGTGATGTAAAATATGTGTTTTTCTAATGGGTGGTGACGTTTTTTATTTTGGACATTATTGGATTAGGTGTGATTGGTTATTGGCCAATGGGCTAGCATTGGTTGGTTATTGAGCTAGTTTAGGTTGGTTATTGGTATTGTTTTGGGCCAGGTTTGATTGCCCATTGGGTTTAGTTTTGGTTGGGCATTGGACTAGTTTTGCTTGGTTATTGGGCTAGTTTTGATTGGTTATTGGTTATTTGGCTAGTTTTGATTGGTTATTGGGCTAGTTTTGATTGGTTATTGGGCTAGTTTTGATTGGTTATTAGTTTACTTTTGGGCTAGTTTTGATTGGTCATTGGAATTGTTTTGGTTGATTTTTGGTTTCATTTTGGGCTAGTTTTGGTTGTCCATTGGGCTATTATTGGTTGGTTATTCGGATAGGTTTAATTGGTCATTGGCCAGTTTTTGTTTTTGTAATTGGGCTAGTTTTGGTTGGTTATTGGTTTAGTTTTGGGATAATTTTGATAGGCCCTTGGGTTAGTTTAGGTTGGTTATTGGGTTAGTTTTGTTTGGCTATTGGGTTAGCTTTGGTTGGTTATTGGGCTAGTTTTGGTTGGTTGTTGGTTTAGTTTTGGGCTAGTTTTGGTTGGTCATTGGGCTAGTTTTAGTTGGTTATTTAGCTAGTTATTGTTGGCCATTGGGCTATTGGACTAGTTTTGGTTGGTTATTGGGCTAGATTTGATTGGTTATTGGGCTAGTTTTGGTTGGTTATTGGTTTAGTTTTGGGATAAATTTGATAGGCCCTTGGGTTAGTTTAGGTTGGTTATTGGTTTAGTTTTGTTCGGCTATTGGGTTAGTTTTGGTTGGTTATTGGGCTAGTTTTGGTTGGTTGTTGGTTTAGTTTTGGGCTAGTTTTGGTTGGCCATTGGGCTAGTTTTAGTTGGTTATTTGGCTAGTTATTGTTGGCCATTGGGCTATTGGACTAGTTTTGGTTGGTTATTGGGCTAGATTTGATTGGTTATTGGGCTAGTTTTGGTTGGTTATTTGGCTAGTTATTGTTGGCCATTGGGCTATTGGACTAGTTTTGGTTGGTTATTGGGCTAGATTTGATTGGTTATTGGGTTAGTTTTGGTTGGTCATCGGGCTAGTTTTGGTTGGTCATTGGGCTAATTTTGGTTGGTCATTGAGCTAGTTTTGGTTGATTATTGCTTTAGTTTTGAGCTAGTTTTGATTGGTCATTGGTTTAGTTTTGGTCCGCCATACGTGGTCACAGTTTGTGTGTGCACATGAGTGGGTCAAAAGCTGAGGACCAATATCGAGTATAGGTAAAACCAACAAAATCAACAATACTTACTTCACTCACCAGTGTTGATCTGCTTGACTATAGACATAACACACATCAACACACATGAGCTCAGTGCTTTCCCAGAATCATACTTAAATTAAAAACAGCACAATAAAAAATACACAGCCAGAAAATGCAATGAAAGCTTTTTAATCTTTAAATATTAAAGAGTGTTGTGAAAAAGTGCCCTCGTGTCTGTAAAATAAACTTAACTACATGAAAATAAGTCAGCAGTAATAACAAGATGTGCAGCTGTTCTGTGCGCGGTTTCACTCTCCGTCAGATGAGGTGTGTGTGAGGATATCTGCACTAAAGACGCTCTGACCGGATTTAACAAATTAGCCAGAGGAAAGCAGTCACTCTCACGCCACACAAGTGTCCGTGACACGGCGATCTCACCTTTGACCTTCAGCCCTCCTCACCTTCCCCTGATTCTTGGCGTGTGGATGGAGGTCATGTGATGCATGTCACGGCCAAGGCTGATGGGATTTACTCAACGCTCAAATCCAGTCCAACAAAAACCACACGGTGACCATCATCAGAAGTGTGTGTGTGAGAATGAGCACAGAAAACACACAGATGTGCACAAACACACAGCAGATCAGACATTTCACCCTTATTATTGATGGATTAATGAATTGTAACAGTAAAAGTGCATATTAATACCTAAAATATCCAAGGTAATACTTTAGTACCAATTCTTACTATTAACTTATTACCTGCCTATTATTAAGATATTAACTGTTTACTAATACTCGTGAAGTCCATATTCTCTATGATCTTATTCTACATTCATCCTAAATCTAACTACTACATCATAAGCTATTCATAAGCAGCTAATTATGAGTTTATTGATATGTTATTGATTTAGTTTTGGGCTAGTTTTAATTGGCCATTGGGCTAGTTTTGGTTGGTTATAGATTTAGTTTTGGGCTAGTTTTGGTTGGTTTTTGGGCTAGTTTTGGTTTGTTATTGGTCTAGTTTTAGTTGGCCATTGGGCTAGTTTTGGTTGGTTATTGGTTTAGTTTTGGGTTAGTTTTAATTGGTCATTGGTCTAAATTTGGTTGGTTATTGGTTTAGTTTTGGGTTAGTTTTAATTGGTCATTGGTCTAGTTTTGGTTGATTATTGGTTTAGTTTTGGGTTAGTTTTAATTGGTCATTGGTCTAGTTTTGGTTGGTTATTGCTTTAGTTTTGGGTTAGTTTTAATTGGTCATTGGTCTAGTTTTGGTTGGTTATTGGTTTAGTTTTGGGTTAGTTTTAATTGGTCATTGGTCTAGTTTTGGTTGGCTAAATAAATTAAAGTTAATGCTTTATTAATAGCAAGAATTGCACCTTTTTAATAAAATGTTGTCTAGATTATCAGTAATACACTGCAAAGTATCCATAAATGAGCTGTTTTCCTCATTTTGTGATTAATGTTTTTATTTTTCCCAGTTTATTTCTGTTTTTAAGTTGTATTATGGGAGCTTGATCTTTCTTTTTAACCTTGAAAAGTTGTAAAAATCAAACATTTTTATACTGCAGTGCTGCATTGTCTGTGTTGGTGTTGCATATTATACTACACAAACCTTATAATGAACTGAAGCACATTTTCTGTTATTTCACAGATTCATTTCTCTAGATATTATTCTTATACATAATATTATATGAAACGACTAAAATGTCAATAAGAGTTAAACTGTAGAGTTGATTTTTCAACATCAAAAGTCAACAGAGCAGAGTTTAACATCCCATAATGCAATTCATAACCAGAAACAAACAGAAAACCTTTAAACTGTTCATTAACAGATATTTCTACACAACAGTACATGATCCATTTCTTAATAAAATCTCACAGGCCGTAACGGCAGTGTTGGCATTCACAGAATATTCCAGTGTGTATTTTAGTCTGAGAAAGGACCGTCAGGCGAAGGAAACGAGACTAAGAAAAGTTCACAATAGTGGCATTTAAAGTGAAACAAATGAGAGGCCGTGCACACAATAGCTGACGTGTAAAAGCTCTTCAGACAGACAGACGCAGGCAGAATTAGAGAATGCTTTTAAATAATGACTTTTAGAGGAGGTAGTTAAGGAGAAAAGGCAGCGTGGAGAAGAAAACGAGAGTTATTATTACAATCAGTGAGCGGAATAATGGCCGACAGAAGCGTTTGCCACCGTCGACTCCAGACACGAGCAGCGTTTAATCAGCTCAACCCGTCCAGAATCTGCCAGTGACCCGCAACAGATCCCACATCACAAAAATTAAGACCACGCTGCAAAATATGCTTTTCTTTCTTCAGTTTTGTCATGTTTCTAGTCCAAATATCTCAAAATTAAAAGCATTTTTAGAGAAGCAACAAATATTGCCTTGCTTTCAGATACAATGAGTCAAAACTGAGTGAGTTTTTGATTTAAAACAAGCACAATAATCTGCCAATGGGGAAATAATCTTATGTCAAAAGCCCATTGGCAGATTATTGTGCTTGTTTTAAGAAAAACAATTAATGTTGGCTTATTATCTCTTTAAAACAAGACAGGATTTTTCGCTTGTGTAGACTTTTTAGGTCATTGGGCTAGTTTTGATTGGTTGTTGGGCTACACTCTCAGAAATAAAGGTACGCGAGCTGACACTGGGGGGGTACCTTTTCGAAAGGTACAAATTTGTACCTAAAAGGTCCATATTAATACCTCAAGGGTACATGTTAGTACCTAAAAAGTACAAAAGTGTTCCTCTTAAAATGTTTAGGTACTAATATCTACTTTTGTGATACCAAAATGGACCCTTCAAATACAAATGTGTACCTGTTGAAAAAGGTACCACCCCAGTTACAACTCGTGTACCTTTATTTCTGAGAGTGTAGTTTTGATTGGTTATTGGGCTAAATTTGGTTGGTTATTGGGCTAATTTTAGTTAATTATTGGTTTAGTTTTGGGCTAGTGTTGACTGGTCATAAGGCTAGTTTTGGTTGGTTATTGGTTTAGTTTTAATTGGGTATTGGGCTAGTTTTGATTGGTTATTGGTTTAGTTTTGGCTAGTTTTGGTTAGGTTATTGGATTAGTTTTGATTGGGTATTGGGCTAGTTTTGATTGGTTATTGGTTTAGTTTTGGCTAGTTTTGGTTAGGTTATTGGATTAGTTTTGATTGGTCATTTGGCTAATTGGTGGGTTATTGGTGTAGTTCTGGGCTAGTTTTGTTTGGTTATTGTTTTGGTTTTGGGCTAGTTTTAATTTGTCATTAGGCTAGTTTTGGCTGGTTATTGATTTAGTTTTGGTTGGCCATTGGGCTAGTTTTGATTTGTTATTGATTTAGTTTTGGGCTAGTTTTGATTTGTTATTGATTTAGTTTTGGGCTAGTTTTGATTGGTCATAAGGCTAGTTTTGATTGGTCATTAGGCTAGTTTTGGTTGGTTATTGGTTTAGCTTTGGTTGGCCATTAGGCTAGTTTTGGGCTAGTTTTGGTTGGCCATTGGGCTAATTTTATGTAGTAGCAAAACAAATACAATGAATGTCAATGGTTACCGGTTTCCAGCATTCTTTAAAATATATGTGTGTGTGTGTGTGTGTATGTATGTGTGTGTGTGTGTGTGTGTGTGTGTGTGTGTGTGTGTGTGTGTGTGTGTGTGTGTGTGTGTGTGTGTGTGCGTGCGTGCGTGTGTGTGTGTGTGTGTGTGTGTGTGTGTGTCAGAGTAAGTGAGAAAGAGAGTGAGTGTGCTCGTGTGATGATGATGATGATGATGATGTGTGTGTGTGTGTGTGTGTGTGTGTGTGTGTGTGTGTGTGTGTGTGTGTGTGTGTGAAAAAGAGCGAGAGAGAGAGTAAGTCTGCTTGTGTGTGATGATGTGTGTGTTCCAGTGGTTCTGATGAAACACTGTTATCATGTAAATATTGCTGCACTTTTGACTCAGGAAGCAGCTTTCTGAACATCTGACTCACACACACACCTGATTTACAGTAAATCAGCAGGAGGTGTGTGTGTGTGTGTGCGTGTGTGTGTGTGTGTGTGTGTGTGTGTGTGTGTGTGTGTGTGTGTGTGTGTGTGTGTGTGTTTGTGTGTCTGACTTCCCTTCAGTCTCTGTCCTTGCACAACACACGCACACACACACACACACACACACACACACACGCACACACACTAAGTTTAGGTATTAGTTTCACTATAGTTTAGTATTTTTCTCTGTTTATGAAAAATGTTTTGTTGCGAGTTGGATAAAAAACATCTGTTATGCAGAACAGTAAATGTAGAATCAACTTTCTAGATTATACAGGAAATACCATAGTAATTTACAGGAAACACTGCAGTGTTTATATTTCAAACTATAGTATAGAACGAAATTAATTTGTTGTGGTGATCGTATGGCAACACAACAACTACAATAAGTGATATGTTATGGTGATTCTACAGTTGCTATGGCAACACAACAACTACAATAAGTGATATGTTATGGTGATTCTACAGTTACTTTGGTAACAACACTTATAGTAAATTTTCAGTTGTGGTGATTCTTCAGTTGCCACGGTAACACAACAACGGTAATTGATCTGTTGTGGTGATTCTACAGTTGCTATGGCAACACAACAACTATAGTAAGTGATCTGTTGTAATGATTCTACAGTTGCTATGGTAACAACACTTATAGTAAATTTTCAGTTGTGGTGATTCTTCAGTTGCCACGGTAACACAACAATGGTAATTGATCTGTTGTGGTGATTCTACAGTTGCTATGGTAATGCAACAACTATAGTAATATAAACAAATGACCCAATATTGTATTTTTCTACAACTATAGGGTATATTATACTACAATACACCATAGTTTACTGTAGTACTTCAGTAACGCTATATATATATATACACACACACACTATATAAGCACAATAGCATTTATTATAAATTACTATAGTACTTTTTTATGTCGAATAATAAAAATAATAAAATTATTCAAAATAAAGTGTAAATTGTTTTGGATTGTTGAATAATTGAATACATTTTTGCTCACATGTGATCAACCAATAGCAAACTACAACCATTCAAGCGATCGCTCAATAACAAAATCAAGCCCCACACACTTTTCTTATGCTAAAGTCCAGCCTGGGTCTGTTTCAAGAGGACTTTAATGTAGAATTCTAATGTCACATGACATTTAAAGACCAGACTTTAACATAGAATAATCAAACAAATGAGTTACAAACAAAGATTTCTGGAGGTCTGTAGCCCACTGACAGCCATATACTGTACCATGGCGAGAGAAGAAAAGAGAAGGGTTTAATAAAGCCGAAGGGATCGTCGAGTGAGACACAATGGCTCATTCTGAGGAAATAATCTCATATGAGCCTGATCATTTATTTCAACTGTCCTAAATGACTGTGATTACATTAATACTGGACACATTAATTACAATGAGGATCCTCCTTTTACTCGTGGCATCGGGATTTGGGCTGTAATTAGTGAATTCTCTAATGAGATTTCAATAATTGAGTGTGTGAAATATATTTAAATGTGCGAAGAGCTCAGCTTACTGATGTAAATTGATGTATATATGTGTTTTAAATACGAAATGGACTAATACCTGAACAAAACAGGGTGCACAATTGAAAATAGTACATTTAATGAGACAAATCAAACTACGTTTTTGTTTCTTAACATGTACAAAGCTAAAAAAAAAGGTAAATAGTTTGCCAATGGGGTAAGCAGAATAATGTTACGTCAAAAGGAAAAGCAAGATTGTTTTGCTTACCCCATTGGCAGATTATTTAGCTTGTTTTAAGGAAAAGTTCCTAAATTTGGACTTATTCTTTCTGAAAACAAGACAATATGTTTTGCTTGTCGAGAAAATGCTTCTTGATTGAACATATTTGGAGATATTTGGACTAGAAACAAGACAAAAACTCTAGTTAATAAAAGCATTTTACTGTCAAAGTGTTATAAATTCTTTAATAAAGAAAGTTCTTTAATTAATCCCTCATAGCATTCACAATTCAAAGTATGCACATAACCAGACCTGTTTTGTCTCAGGAATCAGCTGATGTAGTTGTTCTCATTATTTCCATTGTCACCTTATTGCTGTTTATTTATCTCCACTCTTGAAGAATTACATGATTTCTTTTATTCTCTCAGAGGAGCGCCGGATCTCCTGCTGTTTGTATGCATGTTAGTCATTATTTCCAGCACTTTTAAATGTCAGCGAGCAGTGTGTTGAGGCTGAGAGCTGGTCATCTATTAAACATCTCCTATGTCTCTCTTACTGACAGATTTCAGGACAGCACATGCTGAGCTCAGCCCATTATTAGCAGCAGAAGCTGTAGAACGGCGAGCTCCAGACACTCTGCGATGGAAACGTTCCCACTTTATCAGCCAGTGTAATTGCTGTCTTGTTTGGTTAAGAGATTAGGAGGTTGAGTCTCTTTGTGTGGTCGTGCTGATTGTGCAAACAGAGGACAGAAATGCTCAGAAAACACACTCTCGACTGACTGCAGACCGATGAAGCTGCGCAGTGAGAGCCTGGAACTAAAACTCATGGCAGAGGATCATAAACCCGATAGAGAGTTCAGATGCAAAAGCCTGGAAGTGTCTTCTACAATGAGCATTTTTCATGATCTCATATACTTATGTTGTTATTTTACTGCAAAAATAATGTTTAGTACAAACATCTGAAAATGTTTAAGTCAAAAATAAGTGAGATTTTCCTTCTGAGGGCTTTGAAATAAGATTATTTTGCTTGTTTTAAGGAAAAACTCTTCATTTTTAACAAAATTCTCTAGTTTCGCCTTTCTAAAAAAATACCATAGTCATTATTATTGTGGTGTTTTTAAATCATACTAGCGTGAAGTTCTTAAAATTAATATGTTGTATTGATTCTTATAGTTATTGATCTGTTGTGGTGATTCTATGGTTGCTATGGTAACACAACAACTATAGTAAGTTACCTGTTGTGGCGATTTTACAGTTACTATGGTAACACAACAACTATAGTAATTGATCTGTTGTGGTGATTTTACAGTTGCTATGGTAACACAACAACTATAGTGAGTGAACTGTTGTGGCGATTTTACAGTTGCTATGGTAACACAACAACTATAGTAAGTGACCTGTTGTGGCGATTTTACAGTTGCTATGGTAACACAACAACTATAGTAAGTGACCTGTTGTGGCGATTTTACAGTTGCTATGGTAACACAACAACTATAGTAAGTGACCTGTTGTGGCGATTTTACAGTTACTATGGTAAGACAACAACTATAGTAACTGATCTGTTGTGGCGATTTCACTGATTAATAAAGTCATCTGGAATGGTGAAGAAAGCCTTCTTGCAGGACTCCCAGAGTTCATCAAGACTCTTTGTGTTCATCCTTAACGCCTCCTCCTTCATTTTACCCCAGATGTGCTCAATAATGTTCATGTCTGGTGACTGGGCTGGCCAACCCTGCAGCACCTTCACCTTCTCTGCTTTCAGGAGCTTTGATGTGGAGGCTGAAGTATGAGAAGGAGCGCTATCCTGCTGGAGAATTGTCCCTCTCCTGTGGTTTGTAATGTAATGGGCAGCACAAATGTCTTGATACCTCAGGCTGTTGATGTTGATCATCCACTCTGCAGATCTCTCGCACGCCCCCATACTGAATGTAACCCCAAACCATGATTTCTCCTTCACCAAACTTGACTGATTTCTATAAGAATCTTGGTCCATGTGGGTTCCAGTAGGTCTTCTGCAGTAGTGGTGATGGTTGATGCAGATCAACAGATGATTCATGGGAAAAAGTTATTATTTGTTGCTCCTACTACTGGGATCGACGACAAGACTTTTGTCAGCTGGTGTATATGCACACAAATACACTGTATTTACAGTGTGTATACAGCATATTCAGTATATATGTTCAGTCAAAACATAAATGCAGGGTGTACTTCATCTATTACTCTTGATCCCGTTGTCAAACACAATGAAAAGTCATGTTCTGTTCATGAAATATCCCCCATAGTATATTCACAACACATTGTACAGTATATTCATAGGATCTGACAACGGGATCAACACTAATAGATGAGGGTTGGTGAAGGTAATAATCAGCAAATGGGTGATGATTCTGAATGTCAGGGTTTTCTAGAAGGAACACAAGAGCTGTTAGTGGTGAATAACGTGTGTGTGATGTAAAGATCTGTGTGCATTGAGCCTTATTTTTACATACTTGATTGTTTCTTAGTGATATTAGTGAATGTTCAGCCTCTTCTCTTCTCGTTTCAGATCATCTATCTTCTCCTTTTTTCTCTCTTATTTTCACGTATCGTCTTCTCTTCTCATTTTTTCAACATTTTTCCTCATATTCTCTCCTCCTCTTGTTTCTTCTCATCTTTTTTCTCATTGTCTCTTCTCTCCTCCACTCATCATCTTCTCCACTCCTCTCCTCTTCTCTTTTCTCTCACCTCCTCTCATCTCCTCTTCTCACATCCTTCATGCCTCCTCCTCTCATCTCTTCTCCTCATTTTTCTCTCCTCCTCTTTCCCTTCACTCCTCTTTTTTCCCTCTCCTCCTCCTCTCCTCTTCCTCTTCTTTTAACCCTCTTGTCGGGGCGTCTGGTGTCAGAGCTGCAGGATCATGTCTGATATTGTCAGATGGCCTGGAAAATTAAAAACCCAATTAAAGGAGCGGCGCGGGGGTCAGCTCCTCTGCATATCAAAAGAGCTCCTCTTTCCATTCACTGAAGAATCATTGGTTAACAGCTCACTTTTACCGCGCCGCACTTACAGAGTAATAAGCGCTTTCCAGATCCGACCCGCCGCAACGCTTCTCCTTCAGCAACGGGTCATTATCAGACTGTCATTTCAGCTCCGCAGACCCGCACAAAGCTCTCGCAGACCCAGAATTAATTCGGAAATCTCATGACATGGGAAATGGCGTAGAAGAAGCAGGAATGGGAGGCCTTATTTGTTCTAACAGCACAATAATACTGTTAAAAGGCACTCGCTTGAGAAACGCCTTGAGTTTGGCCGGCCTGAAGACTGTGCTCTTGCTTTCGGCGCGTTAAGCACGATTCATTAATTCTGCTGTGGAAAGACGGAGAGGAACGGCTTAATGGAAATCATCTGACTGTGGAGCATTAATATTCAGTCTAATGTGGCTGATAACGGGTCATGAAGAGCAGACGGCAGGACAGAACCACATCCAGCTCCACTGACCCGTCATTTCTGGACACACAGAGAGACTAAACAAGAATATTAAAAGATAATATTCAATATGAAGAGTAATACATTGTGTAGCTTTATAAGGAAATATTAAATACATGTGTGCGCTTCACAAAATAAATAATCAGTTCTCCTTAATCCTTCCCTATACTGGCTTGCATTTTTCTAACAACAATACTTACAACAATACCATTATCAGTGGTGGAAAGAGTACTGAAAGATCATACTCAAGTAATTACCATCGTTTGGCCAAATTGTAATGCAAGTAGAGTAAAAGTGTCTGTTATAAATATTACTGAAAGTAGATCTTTCAAAAGTACTCAAGAGTAGTGAGTATTGAGTATTACGATGCGAACGTCTCATGCGTTTACATGCAATTTGTGCACGGATGTGTAAACGTAACATTCTGTAGTGCATTAGTAAATGTTTAAGGGCATTTGGTGGACCTCCTTAAAAAGGTATCCAGTATCCAGTTTATTATGGATGTCAGTGGTTACAGGTATCCAGTTTACTATGGATGTCAATGGTTACAGGTATCCAGTTTACTATGGATGTCAGTGGTTACAGGTATCCAGTTTACTATGTATGTCAATGGTTACAGGTATCCAGTTTACTATGGATGTCAGTGGTTACAGGTATCTAGTTTACTATAGATGTCAGTGGTTACAGGTATCCAGTTTACTATGGATGTCAGTGGTTACAGGTATCCAGTTTACTATGGATGTCAGTGGTTACAGATATCCAGTTTACTATGGATGTCAGTGGTTACAGGTATCCAGTTTACTATGGATGTCAGTGGTTACAGGTATCTAGTTTACTATAGATGTCAGTGGTTACAGGTATCCAGTTTACTATAAATGTCAGTGGTTACAGGTATCTAGTTTACTATAGATGTCAGTGGTTACAGGTATCTAGTTTACTATAGATGTCAGTGGTTACAGGTATCCAGTTTACTATGGATGTCAGTGGTTACGGGTATCCAGTTTACTATAGATGTCAGTGGTTACAGGTATCCAGTTTACTATGTATGTCAATGGTTACAGGTATCCAGTTTACTATAGATGTCAGTGGTTACAGGTATCCAGTTTACTATAGATGTCAGTGGTTACAGGTATCCAGTTTACTATGGATGTCAGTGGTTACAGGTATCCAGTTTACTATGGATGTCAGTGGTTACAGGTATCCAGTTTACTATAGATGTCAGTGGTTACAGGTATCCAGTTTACTATGGATGTCAGTGGTTACAGGTATCCAGTTTACTATAGATGTCAGTGGTTACAGGTATCCAGTTTACCATGGATGTCAGTGGTTACAGGTATCCAGTTTACTATGGATGTCAGTGGTTACAGGTATCCAGTTTACTACAGATGTCAGTGGTTACAGGTATCCAGTTTACTATGGATATCAGTGGTTACAGGTATCCAGTTTACTACAGATGTCAGTGGTTACAGGTATCCAGTTTGCTATAGATGTCAGTGGTTACAGGTATCCAGTTTACTACAGATGTCAGTGGTTACAGGTATCCAGTTAGCTATAGATGTCAGTGGTTACAGGTATCCAGTTTACTACAGATGTCAGTGGTTACAGGTATCCAGTTTACTATGGATGTCAGTGGTTACAGGTATCCAGTTTACTATAGATGTCAGTGGTTACAGGTATCCAGTTTACCATGGATGTCAGTGGTTACAGGTATCCAGTTTACCATGGATGTCAGTGGTTACAGGTATCCAGTTTACTATAGATGTCAGTGGTTACAGGTATCCAGTTTACCATGGATGTCAGTGGTTACAGGTATCCAGTTTACTATAGATGTCAGTGGTTACAGGTATCCAGTTTACTACAGATGTCAGTGGTTACAGGTATCCAGTTTACTATGGATATCAGTGGTTACAGGTATCCAGTTTACTACAGATGTCAGTGGTTACAGGTATCCAGTTTGCTATAGATGTCAGTGGTTACAGGTATCCAGTTTACTACAGATGTCAGTGGTTACAGGTATCCAGTTAGCTATAGATGTCAGTGGTTACAGGTATCCAGTTTACTACAGATGTCAGTGGTTACAGGTATCCAGTTTACTATGGATGTCAGTGGTTACAGGTATCCAGTTTTCTTCTAACAGGTTTGGAACAAGTAAACGACAGAATTTTAAGTTTTGGGTGAGTTATCTCTTAAGTCTTTTGAATATGTGGAGCTGCTGTGATCAACTCATTGTGATGTTTCTCAGTGAATATTAAATTACTGAAAGAGCTGCAGTTTATTTTGCAGTTTTACATGTATATTTAATATGCTTTAAAAGTAACTTCAAAGTAAAGTAACTAGTAATCTGATTACTTTTTACATGAAGTAATCAGTAATGTAATCAGATTACAATTTTCCAGTAGTAGTCAGTAATTTGTAATCTATTACCTTTTTTTTAAAGTAACTTACCTAATAAAATACATTTAATGATTCCTAAACACACAAGACACGTTTACTGGAGCTTAAAAATTGCTTAAATACAGTGTTGTTCACTAAAAACACTAGACTAATAAAATATGAAGCTTAAAATCCACATAAAAATTTTTTAATAAATATTTTTAGGGGTTTTTCACCTTTAATTAAGTACAATAGAGATTACAGACAGGAAAGTATCGGGAGAAAGTATCAGAGAGAGGGGAAGGGTTGCCAAAAGACCTTGAGCAGGGAATCGAACTCAGGTCACCATGAGCACCATGGTGCTATATGTTGTCGCACTTTACCACTAGGCTATTGGTGCTGACGAAAAAAGCAGTGAATAATTTTTAACTAGTTTTTTTTAGTAGACACAATATCCTCAGTCATTATGCATCTCCAGTATAACCATGAAATATTTGTACTGCAGAAACACACACACACACACACACACACACACACACACACACAGCGGACGACATGATTTTTTTGTTGCATTTTGAACGTGCTGAACCCGATCTCAATCTCACATAAGTGCCCTTTTCATCTTTTCCTCCAAAGATTTGTTTTTTCTGTCTCCCCTCCTTTTTAGCCTCTTTTCCCTTTTATTCAAGCAATTGACAAGTCAGGTCTTTTAGCCTCATCTCATTTACATTTAATGGCATGATAATACACATTAGCAGACTATTTTAAATAATTACATCCTCACAAGCCTCTCCCCCCACTCAACCTCTTTTCTCCAAATGTGCTTTTTCCCCCCCGAAACTTTCATATTTCAGAGTGCAATAATAGCAAGTGCTTCTGTCACGGAAACAATATCTAATACGTGAGCAGAAAAGGCAAGCAATTTTGAAGCGGTGACTGGGGGTGAATAGGACATTAAGTCTTTCTCTGTGCTGCTGTTGGGTATTTTCTCTGTCAGCCGGCTGTGAATGCGGAGTTAAAGACGGCCATTGAGAGGCAGCGGTGACAGCTCACCTGTCAGAGCCGCGCACACGCACACACACTCACACTCGCTCCATTCACTGACACTGGGAAATATCGCAACTGGAAAATCAGCCAGAGCCGGACGGCTTCAAGAGATTTAACAAGCCACGAGACAGAGACAGACAGATAGACAGACAGGGAGACGTTCAGACAGACAAATAGACAGACAGACAGACAGACGGAGACATTCAGACAGACAAATAAACAGAAGATAGACAGACAGACAGACAAATAGACAGACAGACAGACAGACAGACAGACAGACAGACAGGGAGACATTCAGACAGACAAATAGACAGGGAGATAGACAGACAGACAGACGGACAGACAGACAGACAGACAGACGGACAGACAGACAGACAGACAGACAGACGGATGGACAGACAGGGAGACATTCAGACAGACAAATAGACAGCGAGACAGACAGACAGCGAGACAGACAGACAGACAGACAGACAGACAGACAGACAGACAGACAGACAGACAGACAGACAGACAGACGGACGTACAGATGGACGGACAGACAGATAGGCAGACATACATACAGACAGACAGATATATATATATAGACAGACACACAGACAGACAGACAGAAGGACAGACAGGGAGACATTCAGACAGACAAATAGACAGGGAGATAGACAGACAGACAGACAGACAGACAGACAGACAGACAGACAGACAGACAGACAGACAGAGAAGTCACAGAAAGTTCTTGCTGTCAGTCCAGGATGTGGACCATCAGTCAGTCATCACACACTTAAAAAATAATGGGTTATTTCAACACAATTTTGGGTAAAAACATTAAATGTTGGGTTACATTTAACCCAACATTTGTGTTTGACTATATTTTTCCCAAGTTGAGTTGAAATAACCCAATTAATTAATAATTGTAAAGTTAAACTATAATCTGTTTACACTCTAAAGCAATGCTGGGTTAAAATGTAAAAAGTAACCAAGTTTTAACGTAGAAAAACTGATATTTTAACATTTTGTGGTGAAAAATCTCTATATACTCTATATTCTCTCTAAAACATGCTGGGATGTTGTGACCCAACATCGAGTTTGTCCATATTTGACCCAATGTTAATTTACTACATCCCATTTTTTATTAAAGTGTCATTTAAATCCAATTAAAAAAATAAGCCAGAATCTGTTTTGTCCTTAATTGACCCAACACTGGGTTACAACAACAAAGCTTTCTTTTAAATGACATTAATAAACACTTTCCCAGCGCTCACTACATTTGAACATTTTCATTCATTCATTTTCCTGCGGCTTAGTCTCTGATTCATCAGGGGTCACCACAGCGGAATGAACCGCCAACTATTTCAGCATATGTTTTACACAGTGGATGCCCTTCCAACCGCAACCCAGTACTGGGAAACACCCATACACACCCATTCACACACACTCACTCATACACTATGGCCAATTTAGTTCATCAATTCCCCTATAGCGCATGTGTTGGAGGAAACCCACACCAACACGGGGAGAACATGCAAACTCCACACAGAAACACCAACTGACCCAGCTGGGGCTCGAACCAGTGGCCTTCTTGTTTAAAATGCACTCAAAGAAAATGCTGGATTGTTGTAACCCAACATTTAAATTTAAGGGGAGAAATGAACACAGTAGTTTGGTTTGACCGTATTCGTCAATCCAGCAAATTAAAATGAAATCAAATACAGTAAAACACACTTTCCCCGCTACTCGTTACAGGCTGCGGCTGAGGGCACAGTTTAGGCTTGGTTGCTTGTAATTATGTCAGATTTGTATGATTTTAATGCTATAGTAAGCACGTGAAACGGGTGACATGTTTAAAATAAGCTGCTGCAGGAATCTTTCATTACGGTGAGCTGCAGAACACGAGTGTATAATGAGAAAGCAGCGGTCCTGACAGGACACTGATGACATTGATTGACGTGTGATGACAGCAGTCGAGCACAAAGACCAGCACACTCACATGTGCAGGAGAAAACACAGCAGGTGTGTGTGTGTGTGTGTGTGTGTGTGTGTGTACAGTAGGGTTTTCTTCCATCACTCATGCTTCAGAGTTGCTCATGTGGAAGAATAATGTCTGTGAATCTCTTCTGCCGGCTGCACTGTACTGGTCAAACAAATTCAATTACTGCTGTAGGATGGGAGTAATTTCATGTAAATTAGCATGTTAATGTTGTGCGTGGCGCCGCTGCTGGCTGTGGACACTTCATTGTTGTGTGCTGTGGTTTATCTGGAATTAACATGTATTTGTCTCCGTTCTTCTAGTTCTTCTTCTTTATTTTTAATGTTAGAAACCTGCAAAGTAGGTAACCTGGTTAACAGTATGTGTCCTTAATTTATAGTTAATAACTGTAAATTGACTTTCCCAGAATTCAAAACACTGCTGAATAAATAAAATACAGTAGTTTACCGTAAAATTTAAATACTGTAGCATTTTTTACAGATTGTACAGTTAAAAATAAAGTGGAATCCAGATATTATGGTTTCTACCTTATTTTCTTGTTTGCTTAGTTTCTTATTTTCTGTATACAATGCTTCAGTAAAAATCTGTAACCTGGTTAACAGTACGTTTCCTTAATATAATACAGTTAATAACTGTAAATTGTCTTTCGCAGAATTCAAAACACTGGTGTATGATAGCATGAATGAATAAAATATGGTAGTTTACATGTATGGTTAATTATGGTTTCTACCTTATTTTTAACAGTAAAAACTGTACAAATATTACAGTAAAAAATCTGTGACCCACTTAACAGTGCATTTAATTGTTATATACAGTTAACGACCGTAAATTAACTTCTCAGAATTTAAAGCACTGGTGTATGATACTATAGATTCATCAAAAACTGCAGTTTACCATTAAAACTGTTCAAGTATTTTACAGTTTCTACATTATTATTAACTGTAAAAAACGATAATGAAATTTTCCAGTAAAGATCTGTAACCTGGTTAACAGTATGTTTCCTTAACATTAACTGAAAATAACTGTAAACTGACTTTCGCAGAAATCATAACACTGGGAAACAATAGTATATATAAATTAAATATGGTAGGTTACCATATATATTTATTTTTTTCAATTATGGTTTAACAGTAAAAAAAAGTAAAAATACTACAGTAAAAAAAACTGTAACCTGGTTAACTGTATGTGTCCTAAATTCATACAGTTAATAACCGTAAATTAACTTTGCCAAAATTCAAAACACTGGTGTATCATACTATATATATATATATATATATATATATATAATATCTTTTTTATAATAATATTTTTAAGGGTAAAAAAACTGTAAAAGTCTACACAGTTTAACAGTACATTTCCCTAATTTATATAGTTAATAACCATAAACTTTTCCAGAATTCAAAACACTGGTGTATCATACTATAAATTAGTAAAATATGGTAGTTTACTACAAAATTACATAAAACGGTTTCTATCTTATTTTAACTGTAAAAAACTAAAGAAAAGCTACGATAAAAATCTAACCTGGTTAACAGTATGTGTACTTAATTTATACAGTTAACAACCGTAAATTGACTTTCCAAGAATTGTAAAAACTGGTGTATGACACTATAAATTAATAAAATACGGTAGTTTCCCAGAAAATTTTAATTTTATAGTTTTTACCTGTAAAAACTGTATAAAATGCTCCAGTAAAGATCTGTAACCTGGTTACCAGTACATTTCCTGATTTATATACGGTTAATAACTGTAAATTGATTTTCCTCGAATTGAAAACACTGGTGTAAGAATCTATAAATAAATGAAATATTGTAGTTTGTCATATATATGTATATATATATATATATAAATGTAATTTACAGTAAAAAACTGTAAAATACTACAGTAAAGTATCTGTAACCTGCTTAACAGTACATTTCCTAATTATATACACTTAATAACCGTAAATCTGCTGTATGATACTATAAATTAATGAAATACTGTAGTTTACTATAATATTGTTAAAATATTTTACGGTTTCTACATTATTTTTAACTGTAAAAAATGCTCCAGTAAAGATCTGTAACCTGTGTAACAGTACGTTTCCTTAATATATACAGTTAATAACCATAAATTTACTTTCCCAGAATTCAAAACACTGGTGTATCATAACACTGGTGCATCACTGGTGTATCACTGGTGTATCATAACACTGGTGCATCACTGGTGTATCACTGGTGTATCATAACACTGGTGCATCACTGGTGTATCACTGGTGTATCATAACACTATAAATGAATAAAATACGGTAATTTACTGTAAAGATCTAAATATTTTATAACTAAACATTTTAAACTCTTAATAGAAGTAACTCTTTATCAAACTGTATGTTTAAATACGCCTCAATATATAGTCTATATTCCCTTAGAAATGGATAAAACTTTGATTTTGCTCATTCATGCTGAGCACTGTATGTGACTTTTCTCCTCTCGGAGTTTTACATTATACAGACATATTCATTACACTCTCCTCCCCTCACCGCGGTGATGATTTATGTGCAAACGAGCGTCTGAAATTTACAGCAGGTTTTTGCAGCAGTAATCAGCGGGATGAAGAAGTGTATCTGTGTCTTTCATTAAGCGTCTGATGGAGATGTCCAGAGCGCAGCAGAAATTAATGCGCCGGGGTTAAACGCTGGAACTAACTCCTGTTTCAACAAAAGGCCAGTCATTACAGCAGCCATAAAAACCAGCACATCCATCCTGATTTCACGGGCCTAAAACTTTCGGCTTTTTCTCTTAGTTTCGTCTTTTTATCGCGTGCATGTCCGGCTATCTGCTCGGCCAAGAAATGAAAATGGTTCACATCCATATGGGTTGTTACTGAATGGTTTCTGCTACGACTCTGGACAGAATCTGCATGATTCACTGCAAAAAAAAAATGCATTTCTCACTTTTTTGTGAGATTTTTGTGTTTTTTCTTGTCCAAAAATCTAAAAAGTTTAATCAAGAACCATTTTCTAGACAAGCAAAAAATAGCAGTACTCCAAAATCCTCTTTTGTAAGCTGTTTGGACAGAAGTGTGTGTAGGTATAGCGGATCCACAGTCATGTTGACGTGATATAAAGAAAAAAAAAGAAGAAAAAGATTTGTCTTGTTTTTAGTCCAAAAATCTAAAAACTCTGAAATTGAGAAACATTTTCTAGACAAATTCAAAACAGTGTCTTGTTTTTAGATATTTGTTATAATTAATTTCCTTAAAACAAGCTAAATAATCGGCCTTTTCCAGAAGATTATTTTGCTTACCACTTATCTGACCCTGTTTATTTTTCTCAGAAGAGATTTGTTTCAAGAGTGGGTGGGGAACTCATACTCTGAGGTGGGGACAAGCAGCTCATTTGCATTTAAACAGTAAAGGCTCATTCTGAAAACGTCCCCCTATATACATTTCTGGAAGTCACGAATTATGCAGCTAGAAGCATGTATGGCTGCACTTCGTCTTTAAAACGAATGCTATGGGGTGGTATGATGACATTCCTTTCAGGCTACTAGCCACTTACCTCCATATGGACAGCTTTCCTGCTGTTTGTCCAGTAGCTCACAGCGTACATCAGCGGACTGGACATCGGTGGACTTGACCACGACAACGGGGTTTGAGTCCAGCAGAGAACGGTTCTAGAAAGCAGGTAAGGCAAATTCAGAAGCCAAAAAAGTTAAATAAACAAGTAAATATAAGTGTGAGAATGTGGTAAAATCTGAAAATGTGGTAAAAATCAGGCAGCCACGAGGGTTTTTCTTTTTTGGATTGCTTTAGAAATGGGTTTGGGTTTAGGGAAGTCGGTGGGCAGGTCAATATGTTTTTTTTAAAACACTATCGGTTGGGTTTAGGGAAGGGGATGGGTGCAGGGATCGGTTGGTTGGTTGGTCAGTCAGTCAGGCAGCTGACAGCGGCCTCTGGTGGATAATGCGAGAATAGCAGGGGCAAAAAATCTTTAATTTTTGGTGACGTAGTTACACGTTCCATGCACTTACTTTAGTAATTACAAGGAATTATGCATAATTAACCCTCATTCTAACCCTAACCATATCAAGTACATGTAATTAGTATTATTCAGTAGTTAAATGAACAGTTACACTGTCTAAAAGTTCTTAAATCAAGAAGCATTTTCAAGACAAGCAAACAAAATCGTCTTGTTTTAAGAAATAATGAGTCCAAATTTAGTGAGTTTTTCCTTAAAACAAGCTAAATAATCTGCCAATGGAGTAAACTAATACATCTTACGTCAACATGAAGAACATGATTATTTTGCTGACCCCATTGGCAGATTATTTTGCTTGTTTTAAGGAAAAACTCACTAAATCTTTACTCATTATTTCTTAAAACAAGACAATTCTGTTTGCTTGTCTAGAAAATGCTTCTTGATTTAAGAATTTTTAGATATTTGGACTAGTATTTATTTATTTATTTATTTATTTTATTTATTTTATTTATTTTATTTATTTTATTTATTAATTTATTTATTTTATTTATTTTTATTTATTTTGATTTTTTATTTATTTATTTATTTATTTATTTATTTATTTATTTATTTTATTTATTTTTATTTATTTTGATTTTTTATTTATTTATTTATTTATTTATTTATTTATTTATTCATTCATTCATTCATTCATTCATTCATTCATTCATTCATTCATTTATTTATTTATTTATTTATTTATTTAGTTTTTATTTATTTATTTATTTATTTATTATTTATTTTTATTTTTTTATTTATTTATTTTTTTATTTTATTTGTTTATTTTTATTTCTTTCTATCTTTATTTATTTATTTTTATTTAATTTTTTTTATTTTTTATTATTATTTTTTATTATTATTATTTATTTTTTATTTTTTATTTTTTTTGCAGTGCAGCAGACTCATAGCATGTGTTAACTGGAGGATGGTTGTGTTATATTGTACAGGCTGGCGCTCCACTTTCCCTTTCCTTCATGGCATACAAATGAAGCGCGACTTTGCAGAGATCTAGAAGTCCACAGGTTTGAGGGAGTGATTTTGCAGCCGTGTTTGTCCCCTAATTAGCGGTCTCCCCTTGAGCTGCAGCGGGGCCTGTACGAGTGTGTTTTCTGCAGTAATAATGGCTGCAGTACCTGCGGGTGAGACACGCTGCTGTTCCTCATCCTGTCAGGAAAACTGTGGAGCGCCGGAGCTTAATGATGCTGAAAACAAGACTGGGGTGAAGCGGCAGTGTGTGTGTGTGTGTGTGTGTGAATGTATGTGAGTGAGCGTGTGTGTGTGTCTGTGTGTGAGGGTGTTGAGTGAGTAAGCATCAGATCAGATTGAAGTAAGTACAGCAGTGATTGGCATCACCTCCGCTTCATATTTATTCACAAAACACTTTATACAGCATGACACACAGAAAAAACCCAGTTTAGTTGATTCAGTTCAGATCAATAACATACATGTAAACTTCAGAAGTTCAGATTTTGTTGTTATCCAATAGTGCCAATAAAAAAAAAGATTTAATTTTAAGTAATACTGAGTCTGGCACTTGGTTTACAACAGTTTTTGCTTGTCTAGAAAATGCTTCTTGATTTAATTTTTAGATATTTGTACTATCAAATGTAAATCACCACGCTCTACCGGATTAGTTTAGTCATGTGACCAAATTTCTGCTTGTACTCAGTTCGTCAGCTGATGTTTCTGTATACTAACCAGGTTATCCAACCCCTGTATATACAGTCTTTGAGATAATCAAGAGCCGCGGTATGTCAGCACACCACCAAGAAGAAGAACCACATCTAACGAAGTCCGGCTGATAACCCTGATTTACCCATAAAACATTAAACCACAGCCGCCTGACCCACTGCATAATTCAATGTGCAGCTCGACAGAACTGTTGGTCTGGAGCTCCACTGAGTCAATATATATGGCTGACTGCTATAGCCAAACCTTTGCTCACTCACGCCAATGCCAAACGCCAGTTTCAATGGTGCCAGCAGTGAAAATCTTGGGCTGTAGACAATGGGAAACATGTATTGTTCACCTTCACTGTCTTTCTTACATCAGGGAGAGATACAGTGTGGAGAAGCCCCGAAGAAGCGTCCCAACCAGACTGCTGATGTCCAGAGAGAAGCATGGGGGGATCAATGATGATTTGGATTCATGGCATTCCCAAGGTCCAATACTTGCGCTAGATGGAGAGTCTCTGCCAAGGACTACCCAACCATTCTGGAGGACCATGTGACCCAATGGGTCAAACATTGTACCGTGAAGGTGGTGATGTTTATCAGGATAATAATGCACCAATACACACAGCAAGACTGGTGACAGAGTGGTTTGATGAACATATAAGTGAAGTTGAACATCTTTCATGGCTTGCACAGTACCCGGAACTAAATATTATTGAGCACTTTGGGCTGTTTTGGAGGAGCGAGTCAGGAATTTTTTTCCTCCAGCAGCATCAGTAGAGACCTGAACACTGTTCTGACAGACGAACGGCTCAAAATTCCTTTGGCCGCTGTGCAGGACTTGTGGTCTTTTTATTTTTTGACTGTTTTTATTGTTCTGCTTTGTTCGCCTTGTATCTCTGTTAGCGCTTTGGGACTGAGAAAAGAGCATTATAAATAAAATGTATTATTATTATTAATATTATTATTAATATTATTAACCCCCTTCAGCAATATTAGTGTTGGATTGTCTCCAGAACAAACCACTGTTATACAATGACTTGCCTAATTACCCTAACTTTACCCCTGAAAAGTCATTTTTCACTTGGAATTATAAGGTTTTATCTGGCAGATCATTCATTGAAGCATCACTTTTCAAGAAATACAATCAAAAATATATAAGTTGGTGTTGTAACAATGTGTTGATGCTTGAAAGCATTGAATTTTGGCTTTCTATAACATTTCTTTCATAATTCTTGTTCAAATTAAGCGTACAAGGCTGTGCTAAATAATTTCTTTCCAGTGCAGATGTTAATTTATCTAATTAATATGTTAATATTTATTAAATGTTATGCTTTATATAAATATTGAATTATATTTATATAATTATAAGCCTCATGAATTAAATTAAGCATTTGCCATTCAAGGCTTATTATTAAATTTAAAGACTTTAAAAGAAACAGAATGTTCATCATATTTATTTTGTTGACCACAAAGCACTTTAGTTGTTTGTACTATTGAAATAACTTTAGTTTTGTATCTTAATAATAATAATAAAAGAAATCAAGAGCAACTAAACAGTGCAGTGTTCTCCTGCAGAGATGGGGAAATGGTGGCGTTTGTGGCAGTGCATCATGGGAATATGGCGGACAGAAGGAAGCAGACACAGATGTGTGGAGAAGCCTGAGGCGTCTGATGAAGAGAAGATCCGTCTGTCTGTGGTCCCCCGGCGCGGGACGTCCCGAACGCTCACTGTCTGAGGGAAAACTCTGCGCTCGCGGGGAGAAGAAGAACTGAGACAAACAACGGCCATCATTTATCCACAGCTCAGGGAATCATGTCAGCATCTCCGTTTATACAGCTGAAGACAAAATCATTCGCCCTCCTGTGAAATCCGAACTCTTCAGAGGGAAGGGTTTTATTTATGTGTTTATTTTTAAGTTCGATTCACATTGACACAAGATAAAATAGCACACAATAAGATACAGACATCTCTCTATATATCTGAATCGAAATAATTTAGTTTTAGCCTTTAAACAAGATCATTTATCAGAGTATTGTGCTTGTTTTAAGGAGAAACTCACCTCATTTTGACTCATTATTTCTGAAAACAAGACTATATTATTCACTTGTCTTGAAAATGCTTCTTGATTTAACCATTTTTTAGATATTTGGACTAGAAACAGGAGAAAAACTCTCAGTAAGAAAAGCGTTTTATTTTTTTACACTGTGTAACTCGTGAGCATCTGGCTGCCACCCAAGCCAGCGGTGTCAGCGGAGAACAATAGCGTTCATTAGCATCATTAATCAGCTGCGATCCGTCATTAAGACCCTCAGCAGCAGCATCATCTGCAGTCAGAGATTCTCCTCCACAGCGCAGCAGATGTGCAGATCTTTATTGCAGGAGCAGCAGGAACCTGCACATCTCTTCATCTGCTGCTCTTCATCTCATCTGTCCACACACACACACATACAAACACACTCTTCATCGTTACAGGAGAGCAGAGTTGATCCAGCACACACACACACACACATCTAACTTCTGCTTCAAGACACCATTGAGAAGACCATATCTGTACTGTTTACTGTATACAGACCCAGAGCCTGACAGATCTTCAGCTGATGGAGATTCAACAACAAATAAAAGCAGCAAGACCCCTGCGCCCGTGTTCACAAACATCTTAAAGTTGGAAGTTAAGAGTTTCCTGTTTACCTCTTGCTTGATTTTCTCCTTTGGGAACCAACTGGATCATTGAAAGATGGGTGTGGCTAACATAACGGAGGAAGATTTGAAGGCCAGTTTGCACTCAGCTGTGGATGGAGCATTTTACTGTCCACTGGAGTGAGCGCCAACACCCTCTGCTGCAGGATGCCTTCAGATGCCTGATGATGAAGAGAACGAGGAGCTAAACTTTACAGACAGAATCATATCATTCATTTGAACCACTGACTCCCATGTCTAATAACCCCACCCTAAAGGACAGATAACCCCACCCTAAATGATTAATAACTCCAACTTTAATTACTGATAGTCCCACCCTAAAGGACAGACCCTTGTAACCCCACTCTAAATGACTAATAACTCCACCCTAAATAACTAATAACCCCATTCTAAATTATTAATATCCTACCTGTAATTACCGATAGTCCCGTCCTAAAGGACTCCCTAAAGGACTGATAGTCCCGCCCTAAAAGACAGATAACCCTGCCCTAAGCAACTAATAACCCCACCCTAAATGAATAATAACCCCGCCCCAATGACTAACAACCACCCTAAATGACCGATAGTGCCACCCTAAATTACTAATAACCCCACCCTAAATGACTAATAACCCCACCCTAATGACTAATAACCACCCTAAATGACCGATAGTGCCACCCTAATGACTAATAACTCCACCCTAAATGACTAATAACCCCACCCTAAATGACCGATAGTGCCACCCTAATGACTAATAACTCCACCCTAAATGACTAATAACCCCACCCTAAATGACTAATAACCCCACCCTAATGACTAATAACCACCCTAAATGACCGATAGTGCCACCCTAATGACTAATAACTCCACCCTAAATGACTAATAACCCCACCCTAATGACTAATAATCCCACCCTAATGACTATTTACCACCCCAAATGACCGATAGTGCCACCCTAATGACTAATAACCCCACCCTAAATGACTAATAACCCCACCCTAATGACTAATAACCCCACCCTAAATGACTAATAACCCCACCCTAAATGACCAATAACCCAGCCCTAATGACTAATAACCACCCTAAATGACCGATAGTGCCACCCTAATAACTAATAACCCCACCCTAAATGACTAATAACCCCACCCTAATGACTAATAACCCCACCCTAAATGACCAATAACCCCGCCCTAATGACTAATAACCCTACCCTAAATTACTAATAACCCCGCCCTAATGACTAATAACCCCACCCTAATGACTAATAACCCCACCCTAAATGACCAAAAACCCCGCCATAATGACTAATAACCCCACCCTAAATGACTAATAGGCCCGCCCTAATGACTAATAACCACCCTAAATGACTAATAGGCCCGCCCTAATGACTAATAACCCCACCCTAATGACTAATAACCCCACCCTAAATGACTAATAGGCCCGCCCTAATGACTAGAAACCACCCTAAATGACCAATAGTGCCACCCTAATGACTAATAACCCCACCCTAAATGACTAATAGGCCCGCCCTAATGACTAATAACCACCCTAAATGACCGATAGTGCCACCCTAATGACTAATAACCCCACCCTAATGACTAATAACCACCCTAAATGACCGATAGTGCCACCCTAAATTACTAATAACCCCGCCCTAATGACTAATAACCCCACCCTAAATGTCTAATAACCCCGCCCTAAATGATCAATAACCACACCCTATATGACTGATAGTCCTGTTCTAAAGGACTGATAACTCCACGCAAAACATGAAAATAAAACCTGCGTCGGGCTGAAACAAGCAAAATAACACTTGCGTTGCACATATATATATATATATATATATATATATATATATATATATATATATATATATATATATATATATATTTTTTTTTTTTTTTTTTTTTTATTTATTTATTTATTTATTTATTTTTTTGTCTTGCTTCTAGTCTAAATATCTAAAGACTCCTAAATCAAGAAGCATTAGACAAGCAAAAAAAAATATATTGTCTTGTTTTAAGAAATAATGAGACAGAATGAAGTTCGTTTTTCCTTAAATCAAGCTAAATAATCTGCCAGTGGGGTCAGCAGAATAACTGAATGTCAAAAGGAAAGACGATATTGTTGCTCATCTACAAAATGCTTCTTGATTTGAGAGTTTTTTGATATTTGGACTAGAAACAAGAGAAAAACTCAATGTAGGAAAAGCATTCATTTGCATTGTGATAAGGCCCACTGACTTCAGGATGATGAACCAATAGAGAAAATAAGAGTGTTTACTAGTTTTGCCCTGCAGTTACATCATCCCTTCAGCACTCTATACTTATTAATGCAGTTTTTGTAATCTGACATCATATCGTTTATGCTGTGCTCTGGTCTTCAGCACTGTGGTCAGTTAGCGGACCGTTAATCAGCCGCTGCCATGACATCATGCAAACAGTTTAGCAAACAGAACCATTCAGTAAGGATCGTTTTCTTCTAAAGATCGCAAATAACCCAGCACTAGTCTGTTTTTAATGGAATTTATAGCTTCGTTCATTACCCTTTTGTATTAGTAATTATTTCTAAAATACCAAAGAGCCATCTTTTCTGTCCTCGTCGTTTAGCGCTGCTGATTTATGCCGCTGATTGGGCTCTGATGCTGTCTCGGCTAGGTGTGACATTTCAAAATATTTATAGCTCTGGCACATTAAGGGCTTCCCTCTGAAGGTGACCCAACACTCCTCCTCCAGTCGCTTAATTAATGGCATCCAGCGCTCCTCTTTTGCCAGATTTATCCACTCTGTACTGTCGAACAGACTGGAAACACACCAGACACTGGAAAACACATCATAGGTTGAATTTACACTGCATGACCCAATTACGCTTTTTTTCTCACAGATATGGCCAACTTACACTCACAGGCCACTTTATTAGGTACACCTGTCCAACTGCTCGTTAAAGCAAATTTCTAATCAGCCAATCACAAGGCAGCAGCTCACTGCATTTAGGCATGTAGACATGGTCAAGACGATCTGCTGCAGGTCAAAGCGAGCATCAGAATGGGGAAGAAAGGGGATTTAAGAGACTTTGAACGTGGCATGGTTGTTGCTGCCAGACGGGCTGCTCTGAGTATTTCAGAAACTGCTGATCTACTGGGATTTTCACGCACAACCATCTCTAGGGTTTACAGAGAATGATAAAGAGGAAATATCCAGTGAGCGGCAGTTCTGTGGGCGCAAATGCCTTGTTGATGCCAGAGGTCAGAGGAGAATGGTCAGACTGGTTCCAGCTGATAGAAAGGCAACAGTAACTCAAATAAGCACTCGTTACAACCGAGGTCTGCAGAAGAGCATCTCTGAACACACAACACGTCCAACCTTGAGGCGGATGGGCTACAGCAGCAGAAGACCACACCGGGTGCCACTCCTGTCAGCTAAGAACAGGAAACTGAGGCTACAATTCACACAGGCTCACCAAAACTGGACAATAGAAGATTGGAGAAACGTTGCCTGGTCTGATGAGTCTCCATTTCTGCTGACACATTCGGATGCTCGGCTCACAATTTGGCCTCAACAACATGAAAGCATGGATCCATCCTGCCTTGTATCAGCGGTTCAGGCTGCTGGTGGTGGTGTAATGGTGTGGGGGAGATTTTCTTGGCACACTTTGGGTCCATTAGTACCAATTAAGCATGGTGTCAACGCCACAGCCTACCTGAGTATTGTTGCTGACCATGTCCATCCCTTTATGAGCACAGTGTCTCCATCTTCTGATGGCTACTTCCAGCAGGATAACGCACCATGTCATAAAGCACCAATCATCTCAGACTGGTTTCTGGAACATGACAATGAGTTCACTGTACTCAAATGGCCTCCACAGTCACCAGAGCTCAATCCAATAGAGCACCTTTGGGATGTGGTGGAACGGGAGATTGGCATCATGGATGTGCAGCCGACAAATCTGCAGCAACTGTGTGATGCTATCATGTCAATATGGAGCAAAATCTCTGAGGAATATTTCCAGTAGCTTGTTGAATCTGTGCCACCAAGGATTAAGGCAGTTCTGAAGCCAAAAGGGGTCCAACCCGGTACTAGTAAGGTGTACCTAATAAAGTGGCCGGTGAGTGTATGTGTAAGCAGAAAAAAAAAGTAAATTTAGATTTACTCAAATCAATTTTAGGCCTCGTTCATATGTGGAAATTGATCAAGCAGGTTAACAAGAGAGAGAGCAACAATATATACTAATATAAAAGTATTGCAAACATTACGTGCATGAATAACACATGGGCATAACATTAAAATGCCTACTTGTTTGGAAAAGCCAGACTGTGAACAGACTAAATACAAGACTCTTTTATTATCAGAGCTGTAAGTCAACGCCTGCTCTTTTTTTCCAGGTCAGAATACCTGTCACTTTTAAAAGAAGATGTAAAAAATCAAACACAATCTGGAGATCTGAATTGAGCATCAAGATCTGCAGTCTTAAACAAGCAGCCAGATCCTCAGCAGTGCGAAACCGGAGAAGAATCCACACCAAAGCACTGAATCTTTAATATTTTATTGATCCGATCTAAACCTTCTGCCCAAAGTGGCAATTAAAATTCAATTAAACTGACTGAAAGCATCATATTAAATCCCAGCTCTTTACGAGCTCCCCGCTAATGCTTCAGGACAAATCTCAAATATAATCACACTCTTTTCAAATTATATGATCTGGCTGGCTCGCTATAAAAGTGACACGTTTAGGTACACTTCCAATAACTCTTTAACCATGACTCTCTAATGAATACTGTTTCATAGCCTTTAAATCAGTTATTATTGGGCATTTTAATAAAGCTAAGCGACTGCTTTTGTTTTACACACTAAAAGAGAAATTATTTTAATTTTGCGCCTCCGTTCTGCCGACTTCCCCTTTCGAAGTCGGATTGAAGAATTGTTTTGCTCTGCTATATTAATATGCTCCGGCAGAATTACTGGAGTCGAGGAATAATTGATGACTCTGTTCGTCGCTCGAGCTGTAAACTGTAGAGTGTCGTTTGTCATCTGAAGCTCAAGGATGTGGTGAAATCCTGTTTCATAGACAGCCGTACAGCGATAGGTGATTGGAGAAGTTTACCGTTGTGAAGAAACAGACAGAACTGAGCGGTGTTTCCCTTTTCAAACTGCCAAAGAGGGCTAAGGGGTTGCTAGGTGGTTTGTTAGAGTGATCTGAATGGTTGCCAAGGTGTTTCTAATGAGTTTTGAGTGGCTGTCAGGTGTTGCTAGGTGGTTGTTAGTGTTTTGACTGGTTATCAGGGTGTTTCTAGTGAGTTCTGAGTGGTTGTCAGGGTCCTAGGTGGTTATTTGTGTTCTGAGTGGTTGTCAGGATGTATCTAGTGCGTTCTGAGTGGTTGTCAGGGTCTTGCTAGGTGGTTATTAGTGTTCTGAGTGGTTGTCAGGGTGTTTCTAGTGAGTTTTGAGTGGTTGTCAGGGTGTTGCTAGGTGGTTGTTAGTGTTTTGAGTGGTTGTCAGGGTGTTTCTAGTGAGTTCTGAGTGGTTGTCAGGGTTCTAGGTGGTTATTAGTGTTCTGAGTGGTTGTCAGGATGTTTCTAGTGAGTTCTGAGTGGTTGTCAGGTTGTTGCTAGGTGGTTATTAGTGTTATGAGTGGTTGTCAGGGTGTTTCTAGTGAGTTCTGAGTGGCTGTCAGGGTGTTGCTAGGTGGTTATTAGTGTTCAGAGTGGTTGTCAGGGTGTTTCTAGTGAGTTCTGAGTGGCTGTCAGGGTGTTGCTATGTGTTTTTTAGTGTTCTGAGTGGTTGTGGGGGTGTTTCTAGTGAGTTCTGGGTGGTTGTCAGGGTGTTGCTTGGTGGTTTTTAGCGTTCTAAGTGGTTGTCAGGGTGTTTCTAGTGAGTTCTGAGTGGCTGTCAGGGTGTTGCTAGGTGGTTATTGGTGTTCAGAGTGGTTGTAAGGGTGTTTCTAGTGAGTTCTGAGTGGCTGTCAGGGTGTTGATAGGTGGTTTTTAGTGTTCTGAGTGGTTGTCAGAGTGTTTCTAGTGAGTTCTGAGTGGTTGTCAGGGTGTTGATAGGTGGTTGTTAGTGTTTTGAGGGATTGTCAGAGTGTTTCTAGTGAGTTCGGAGTGGCTGTCAGGGTGTTGCTAGGTGGTTTTTAGTGTTGTCAGGGTGTTTCTAGTGAGTTTTGAGTTGCTGTTAGGGTGTTGCTAGGTGGTTTTTAGTGTTCTGAGTGGTTGTCAGGGTGTTTCTAGTGAGTTCTGAGTGGTTGTCAAGGTGTTGATAGGTGGTTGTTAGTGTTTTTAGGGATTGTCAGAGTGTTTCTAGTGAGCTCAGAGTGGTTGCCAGGGTGTTGCTAGGTTGTTTTTAGTGTTCTGAGTGGTGGTCATGGTGTTTCTTGTGAGTTCTGAGTGCTTGTCAGGGTGTTGCTTGGTGGTTAATAGAGTGTTCTGAGTGGTTGTCAGGGTGTTGCTAGGTGGTTAATAGAGTGTTTCTGAGTGGTTGGCAGAAGGCTGCTAAATGGTTGTCAGGGTACTGCTAGGTGGTTGAGTTTTTTAAATGGTTGTCATTGTGTTTTTTAGAACGTTGGGTGGTTGTCAGGGTGTTTCAGGAGTATTCAGGGTGGTTGTCTGTTGTTGTTAGCTGTTGTAAATGTTTATCAGGGTGTTATTATGTGTTTGTTAGAGCATTGTAAATGGTTGTCAGAGTGTTGCTCGCTGGTTGTTAGGGCATTCTAAATGGTTGTCAAGGTGTCTACAGTGTTTTGGTCCAGTCAGCAGCTCAGTAGTCCTGCATTAGGTTTGTATCTCAGTAATCTTCTGACCTGTAGATGTGTCTCTTGTTCTTCCAGCATGTCTGTAGGTTTTCTCCATCGGCAATGTTCTGCACTACAGTTACTGGAGAATCTGCAGAACTTTTAGAAGAAATAGCTGCAGGACTGCTTAAAGAGAACAATTGTTTGGGAGCAGATTATTCATTGAGACACAGTAAGTGCTGCAGACGTGTGAATGAAACACATGGCCTGCAGCTCTCTCTCTCTCTCTCTCTCTCTCTCTCTGTCTAAATGAGATGCATGGCTCTTCTCCTTTTAATTCAGGTTGAGTACATGCCTCAGTCATCTTGCCTTTTATTGACTCAATCTCGGGAAGCAACGTCGCTTTCCATAACCCGCACATCAGACCGGTCCTCGATACCCTACTCTGTAATTTAAAGCCCTTATAGAATTGCAATTTCAGGCCTGGCTGCTTGTTTTTCTAAAATGTACTCAAGGAATTAGTTACTCCAGCCACAAATCAGACAAATTTATGCGTGGTTGTAATGCGGTTTATGGCCTCATGGAACATTGCTTCAAAAACAGCAGATGTGAAGTTGTGACAAATATAACGAGGGTTTATTTCCCTGATACGGAGGAGTCTCGGGGCGTGTTTACTCCTCATATACAGTACATTTAATGTGATAGTCGGGGCTGTTGATTAATGCTCCGCTCGCTTTTCATTACAGATAAGAGTAGCGCTGCGGTCAAGAGATAGTACGGGTGCTGTAAATCTGCTTAAATGAGCAGTAAAAGGAACAGCCACATGCATTAGTGTTGCATTTTAAGACTTTGTTCGGGGGTCACGAGTCTGCACACAGCTGAGCAACAGGACATCCTACATCATGACATGAATGTGCTGTCAATGCATGCTTTTACACAGCCTTCACTAACAAAAAGATGCATTTAGTGTGCAGGGATTAAAGCACAAGTTATAAATGCATAATACACTGTAAACAATGCTGGGTCCACACAATCAGTTTATGTTAGGACAACATGAAGACATTAAGGTACACATTTTACACATTAATAATAGTAACTCCTTACATTTATATAGCAGTTTTCAGAACATTTAAATCACTTTACACATATTTTTTTCTGGGGGGGTGGGGGGGGGGGGGGTAATCTCATCCTGCACCAGTGCACAGCATCCACCTGGATGACATGACGGCAGCCATTTTGTGCCAGATCCCACACCACACACCAGCGGATTGTTAAGTGGAGAAAGAGTGATGAAGCCAATTATGATATGGGGATGTTTTGGAGGCATCCTGGGATTTTTAACAACCACAGAGAGTCAGGACGTCAGTTTAAGGTCTCATCTGAAAGAAGGCGCTCACTGAGTAATATACTGGGGTGTTAGGACCCTCAAAGACCACCGGTTAAGCACCCCCTGCTGGTCTCACTAACACCACTTTCGGCTCTCACTCCTATCCAGATACTGACCAGGCGCAGCTCTGCTTAGCTTTAGTGAGGGACCATGTGAGAGTTGCAGAGGGCTAGCTGCCGGTTATTTAAGTAGATTGAACATAAAACAATCTGTTTTATCTGTCATAAAGAAAACTTAAAGTTGTGTGCTTTCAGCTCTTTATATAAGTGGTTTAAACAAACAGCAAACCATTTTTGAGTGTAAATTGTGTCTTATATATAATATTAACTGTTTATTCATTTGTATGTTCTGCATGATCATCACTAACCCAACTACTACCTTAATAACTGGTAATAAGCAGCTAATTAGGAGTTTATTGAGGCAAACGTTTTAGTTAATAGATTGTTAATAGGCAGAATTGTATCTTAAAATAAAGTGTGAACAAAATGATGTGTTGACGTAACCCAAACCGTATTGAAATCTGATATATGGCAATATATGTACATTAAGTGCATGTTTGGATTTCACATGTAAAATATATGACTTATATGCAACATTTATGAATTCTGTTTGTCAACCATTGAAAATGTAAATCTGTTTAATGTAATGTTTTTAATGTATAATGTTTTTAATGGATAAACCTTTTAATAAAAATATTCAATTAAGGATTTCCTGGAATTTACGAATTTTAATATATCTGGACTAGAAACGACCAAAAAAAAAAAAAAAAAAGCCACACATGAGCCATTTCAGGGCAAAACTTTAACGTATTCCTTTTTTTCACAACATAGTTTAGTTTTGAAAAAAAAAAAGAAAGTAAAAACAACAACAGCAAAGCAAAGCTTGTAGATAACTAACTTTGGTGACCATAAGTACTGTTTGCAATAAATATGCTGGAATATTTTTTCCTGAATAAGAAGAAGCATGATAGCGGATATCTGCAATGCAAAAAAAATAAATAAAATGCTTTACTTAAGCAGTTTTGTCTTGTTTCTAGAAATAATGCAACTCAGGCTCATTCTGAAAACGTACCCCTATATATATATATATATATATATATATATATATATATATATATATATATATATATATATTACATATAAATATATTATATATAAATACGCCATAGGAGGTTTTTATGCAGTTTTTGTTTTTGCGAATCCACCAGAGGCCGCTCTGTGCGCTTTTTAACATCTCAAATTTCTCTCGCAAGTGCCATTCGCACCTGCTGTTCTCATGAAAATCCACCGGAGGCCGCTGTCGACTGACTGACTGACTGACTGACCAACTGACTGACCCACCGTCCTTCCCTAAACCCAACCGACAGTATTTTTAAAAGCACCCATTGACCCGCCCACCCACCCACTTCCCTAAAATGAAAAGCCCTTGAGGCTGCCTGATTTTTACCACATTTGACCACATTCTCACCCTGTTATTTACTTGTTTGTTTTATATTTTGGCTTTTGTCTTACCTGCTTTCTGGAACCGTTCTTCACCGGATTCAAACCCTGTCATCGTGGTCAACTTCGCTCCATGTCACAAGTTCGTCTACGTACGCAGTGAGCTACTGGGCAAACTGGTAACAGTGGGAAAGCTGTCCATACAGGTGTCATACCGCCGTAGTGTTCATTTTAAAGACGAAATGCAGCCATACGGACCTCTGGATACATAATTCGTGATCTCCTGAAATGTATACAGGGCTTCGTTTTCAGAATGAGCCTGTGTTAAATTAATAAGTAAGAGCTCAGTGAGTTTTTCTTTAAAACAAGCTAAATAATCTGCCAGTGGGTTTAGCTAAATAGTCTTGTTTTCGCTTTGAAAAAACATTATTTTGCTCACCCCAGATTATTTAGCTTGTTCTCACAGATGCTTCTTGATTTAAGAGTTTTTTAGATATGTGGACTAGAAACAAGACCAAAATAATTGCTCTGCATAAGCCATTTCAGGTCAAAATGTATGTATGTTCACCACAGTTTTGATTCTAACATGAAATTAATCTCTACAAAACAATCCAGAATGTGGTGACCGTAATTAATGTTCACAATAAATACACATTTCCCTCAAATCTGCTTCTGCCGGGGGGGCCGAAGGGTCTGTCCAGCAGAAATGGCTTTAGCTCTGCGAGAACAGAGATGAAGGATCCATCAGTCGTCATCATTACGGGCTGAGAGATGGGCTAATAGTCCCGACAGAAGGACATATTCCTGATCCATTCTCAGCATGAATCACTCTGAATATTAGGCTGTGACAGGGCCAATCCGGAGGCTCCAGACAGACCATTCCTCATGCCGTATGCAGGCTGTGATGAGCAGGAGCGAATTCGGGTAGTTAGAAGACCCCTGGGCTAAAGCTTTACACTGCAAAAAAGTGATAAAAAAGGGGGCACGGTGGCTCAGTGGTTAGCACTCTGGTCTCACAGCAAGAAGGTCGCTAGTTCGAGTCCCGGCTGGGTCAGTTGGTGTTTCTGTGTGGAGTTTGCATGTTCTCCCTGTGTTGGTGTGGGTTTCCTCCAGGTGCTCCTGTTTCCCCCACAGTCCAAACACATGCACTATAGAGGAATTGATGAACTAAATTGGCCGTAGTGTATCAGTGTGTGTGTGAATGAGTGTGAATGGGGGTTTTACATATTCTGGAATAGTTGTCGGTTCATTCCGCTGTGGCGAACCCTGATGAATAAATGAACTAAGCTGAAGGAAATGAATGAATGAATGAACTATCCCTCTAAAGAAGCGAATGATCCTCCAGCACACACACATATATACTGTATATAAATATATAAGTGATGAGTGATAATATCCCTGTGGAAATGTAGGAGTGTGATAATGCTCTTCCGTCTTTATCTGGCACACAGACGCGCGAGCGGCAGAAGTCATTTCTAGATAGAGTCCTCTCGGCATATGCTGCGATAAAACATGCGTGGGAAATTAAAAATAAACACATAGTTTGATTGCTCTTTGTTTTGCGGCTAAGGGGGAACAATTATATCTTCATAGCGGAGTGGAGCGTTTCCAAACAGATCGCGGTCCTCACGCTGCTCGGCAGATGGCAGGAGGATGTACAGCTTTCTTACTCACGGAAATGAACACGAGTCTGAACTCTTCATAAACGTCACACGCAATTAGAGTCTGTGCCGAGACAAAGAGGCCATCAAGCGCACGTCTGACAGTAGGACTCCAACTTTCTTCTGCTTAAATTATGCTGCCGTTGTAAATGACTGACGGCGCAGGAAGCTGTGACTGTCTGGATGTGTCTTATTCTTAGTGAAAACAGCGCAGTTTGGCTTGCTTTAATGCCACTGTTTCTCTGTGGCTCAAAGAGCAGATTAAACATCGCCGGATTGTTGGGTCGCTGTTTGAGGCTGTCTTGTTTCCAGTCCAAATATCTCAAAACTCTTAAATCAAGACGCATTTTCTAGACTACAACACAATAGTGTCTTGTTTTTTTTAGAAGTGAGCCAAAATTAAGTGAGCTTTTTCCTGTAAAAGGCATTCCTCTACATGTGTGGACATACAGAGTGGAAGGAAATGTGGTGTCTTATAGGATTTCGGTGCTACATAAATAAATATAATCATAAATATGAACACAACACTGGATGTAAGAGCTATTTTAAACCTATACATAGCTAAGGCCGGGATGACACAGTGGCGCAGTAGGTAGTGCTGTCACCTCACAGCAAGAAGGTTGCTGGTTCGAGCCTCGGCTGGGTCAGTTGGCGTTTCTGTGTGGAGTTTGCATGTTCTGCCTGCGTTCTCGTGGGTTTCCTCCGGTTGCTCCAGATTCCAAAGACATGTGGTACAGGTGAATTGGATAGGCTAAATTGTCCGTAGTGTGTGAATAAGTGTGTATGTGTTTCCCAGTGAAGGGTTGCAGCTGGAAGTGCATCCGCTGTGTAAAACAAATGCTGGATAAGTTGGCGGTTCATTCCGCTGTGGCGACCACAGATTAATAAAGGGACTAAGCCGAAAAGAAAATGAATGAATGAATAAGCTAAGGTGCCGTTTACACTGTCAGGTCTTGATGCCCAATTCCGATTGGTTGCCTATATCAGATTTGTTGCCGCTCCGTTTACACGTTCTTGTAATTGTGACCCATATGCGGTTGATGTGTTCACACTTACCATACAATTATGACGTTGTGCATTCGTAAAGGCGGGTTTTAGCATCTGCGTCACACTAGCCACGATGGAAGAAGCTGTCTTGCTTTTAGCTGTGCGAAATATGTGAAATTCACCCAACTTTAAGATGACTTTGAGGAGGAGGAGGAAGAGGGAAAGGGCCGTCATCGCAGATATGGTTAATATATGGTTGTCCTCCACCATTCAGAGGAATTTGTGGGTACGAGAGAGATCTCAGGTCTGTTAGGAGCAAATTGTGGCGACTGACCACTTTCCTCCTCCATGTTTCCTCTGTTGTTGTTGTTTACCACGTCGGCATCTCCACACACGCTCTTCCTTCTACGTGATTAAACCGGGGAGAAGTACCACATCGTCGTAAGTTTAACAACGTACAAAACGGAACGCCTCAATAAATCCAATCCGCCTGTTTACATGACAGTCACATTGTCAGATATCTGATTTATATCTGATTAATTTCCACATATGAAGGAGGCCTGAAACAGATCTCTGAATATCCGAATGCTTGCGTTTATTTAGTTTTTACATGGTCATAGAACAGATCTGATCTGTGTCACACTTGAGCAAAAAAATCTGAATTGGGTCACATTAACTGGCAGAGTAAACGGGGCCTAACATACTGGAGCACTAATCTAACTACTAACTATACATACTTAACTATACACATAACCTGAGACAGACTAAACAAGCTCTTTTACATCAGACAGAACAATATTGAGCAAAAGAGGTATTAGGGTGGGAGAAATGTCTGATTGTGTGGTACATTCACTCTGTTTTCTTCATTGAGTGCTTGTAAGATGGAGTTTAAGTAAAGTGTGCGGTGCATATGGAGAGAAGAGTGTTTCTACAGACTTGTCAACCCTCCTGTTTTTCCTGCATTTCATAATACTATCCTTATCATCCTGAGTGCGTTTCCCAAACAGCGATATAAGTAGTGGGTGAACTATCATAGTACGATGCATCGTTTGGGAAAAGAGCGATGTAATGACGAGTGTTTCCGCAAAACCATAGTTTCTCTGTCGCAGATCCATCGCTTGAACCATGTTAGTTATAAGGTAAAACGTCCATGATGATGCTCTAAAATGATGCAGTATTTAATAATAATACAACAGTCAGGAGTTCATTATTCCACTTATATAATGTTTGTGCAACCCAGGCTCATTCTGAGAACGTAGTCCTGCAGACGTTTCTGGAGACCGCGAAATACGTAGCCGGGGGTACATACGGCTGCATTTCATTTTTTTAAGCGAACGCTGCGGGGCGTTGTGACGCCGTTCCTTTGGCGCTTGCCAGCCGGCCGCTCGCCTCCGTGTGGAGGGCTTTCCCGCTGCAACCAGTTTGTCCGGTTAGCTCTTCGTGTACTCTGGCGGACTCGAGGTGCAGAGAGGGGCTGACCACGACGACGACGACCGGGTTCGAGTCCGGGGAAGAGCGGCTCCAGAAATCAGGTAAAAAAACAAAATCCCAAAATGTGCTAAAAATCAGACGAGGGCTTTTCTTTTTCTGGACGGCTTTTGTGAATCGTCGTTGGTTGGGTTTAGGGACGGAGGAGGGTGGGTCAGCTGATTGGCCGGTCGCACGGTCAATCATTCTGTCATCCAGGCAGACAGGCGGAAGGTCGTTCGACAGCGGCCTCTAGTGGGTTTACGCAAGAATGGCGCGGGAAAAAGCGCGCACAGCGGCCTCTCGCGGATTCGCGAAAACTAAAACTGCAAAAATACGTACCTCCTGGGACGTATTTCGCGGCCTCCAGAGACGTCCCCGGGACTATGTTCTCAGAATGAGCCTGGGTTGTGTTTGTGTCTTGTTTCTAGTCCAAATATCTATAACTCTTAAATAAAGAAGCATTTTCTGGACAAATAAAGCATATTGTGTTGTTTTCTGAAATAATCTTTTAAAAACTAGACAGTTTTTCCTCACAACAAGCAAAATAATCTAATGTCAAGAGGAAAAACAAGATTATTTTACATTGTCCATTTTGCTTCTCTAGAAAATGCTTCTTTGTTTAAGAGTTTTTAGATATTTGCACTAGAAACAAGACAGAAACTGAGTAAGAAAAGCATTTTATTTTATGCAGTGTATTGTTTTCACTATGAAGTAACATTATTTTCCCAAATTATTAAGAATTTTTGGATATTTGGGCTAGAATACAGACGAAAACTCTATTCTTCTGCAGTGTAGTATCTGTTTGACTATCATTCTTGCGCTGTGAAGAACAGTCAAGCGTTCAACGAATCCTCCACACTGTTGAGCTGTTATTGAGTGTGTTGTGTTTGTTTTCTGCGTGGATATTTCTCATTAAGAGTCTCTCCTTGATCTGAAGCAGACAGACATGTAGCGGCACAGATCTTTCAGCGAGTGTGAAGCTGTCAGCAATCATCCCTCATCCATCACAAACACAAACACATGCAAACATCCAGGAGTTTCAGTTTCCGTCGGCTGTAAGTACAGCTTCGGTGCTGTCTGTGATCATTACTGCTCATCACATGCAAAAATGCAGAGTTCTTGTCTTGTTTCTAGTCCAAATGTGTAGAAATTCCTAAATCAAGAAGCATTTTCTAGACGAGCAAAAAGTATTGTGTATTTTCAGAAAATAATGAGTCAAAATTAATGAAGTTTTGCATTAAAACAAGCAAAATAATCTGCCAAAGGGGGATATTTTTTTGATATTTGGACTAGAAACAGGACAGAAACTCTAAGTAAGAAAAGCATTTTTTTTGGTATTTTATTTGGTATTCGTCGTGTGGTATTTTATTATATTCATAAATGCACAGATGATGCTGTAACTCTTTGTTTGTTTCACCGTGTGTGTGTGTGTGTGTGTGTGTGTAGGGCCAGCTCTAGCCTGTGCACGGCGTAATCCTGACACGGCTAATGATGTTCAGCAGCGCACTGATGACGGCTGACACCCGGGAATTCTGGGAAAAAAAAAACAGTGAAGAAAAAAGGCGTTCATTAGATGTCAGACAGGTGTGACATGAAGGATCCGCTGGTCAGGAGACGGCGAGTACAAAGACACACACACACTGTGTTCGGGGGAGATGACACAGAAGTCGGAGGCAGAGAAACGGAGGCAGGAGACTGGAAAATAATGGCTAATGGAGGAGTTTAGCCTGAGGCGCTGGGCCTGCTTTGCCTACTTCTGTATAACTAGTATATTTATAATTCAAATACATACCTTTAATAATTAACCAGCACACACTATTGAAGGAGAAGACAAGACCGGCTGGAGAGACCAGACCAGACGAGACGCTGTGCGGGACTCTCACTGAGGAGAGACACCAACAAAAGGGCTCCTGAGTGTGTGCTGGACTGCTCATACACACACACACACACACACACACACACACACACACACACACTCATACACATACACACACGCATTTTATTCGCCTTCAAGTCACCCATAAAAATGTGAAAGCAATGAAAGAAATTACAAATGTTTTTGATTCTTTGATATTTTGTCTTGTTTCTTGTCCAAATATCTAAAACTTCTTAAATCAGGAAGCATTTTCTAGGCAAGTACGAAATATTGTCTTGTTTTAGGAAAATAATGAGTCAAAATGAAGAGAGTTTTTCCTTAAAACAAGCAAAATCTACTGGGATTTTCACGCACAACCATCTCTAGGGTTTACAGAGAATGGTCCGACAAAGAGGAAATATCCAGTGAGCGGCAGTTCTGTGGGCGCAAATGCCTTGTTGATGCCAGAGGTCAGAGGAGAATGGCCAGACTGGTTCCAGCTGATAGAAAGGCAACAGTAACTCAAATAAGCACTCGTTACAACCGAGGTCTGCAGAAGAGCATCTCTGAACACACAACACGTCCAACCTTGAGGCGGATGGGCTACAGCAGCAGAAGACCACACCGGGTGCCGCTCCTGTCAGCTAAGAACAGGAAACTGAGGCTACAATTCACACAGGCTCACCAAAACTGGACAATAGAAGATTGGAGAAACGTTGCCTGGTCTGATGAGTCTCCATTTCTGCTGCCACATTCGGATGCTCGGCTCACAATTTGGCCTCAACAACATGAAAGCATGGATCCATCCTGCCTTGTATCAGCAGTTCAGGCTGCTGGTGGTGGTGTAATGGTGTGGGGGAGATTTTCTTTGGGTCCATTAGTACCAATTGAGCATGGTGTCAACACCACAGCCTACCTGAGTATTGTTCTGACCATGTCCATCCCTTTATGAGCACAGTGTCTCCATCTTCTGATGGCTACTTCCAGCAGGATAACGCACCATGTCATAAAGCACCAATCATCTCAGACTGGTTTCTTGAACATGACAATGAGTTCACTGTACTCAAATGGCCTCCACAGTCACCAGAGCTCAATCCAATAGAGCACCTTTGGGATGTGGTGGAACGGGAAATTGGCATCATGGATGTGCAGCCGACAAATCTGCAGCAACTGTGTGATGCTATCATGTCAATATGGAGCAAAATCTCTGAGGAATATTTCCAGTAGCTTGTTGAATCTACGCCACCAAGGATTAAGGCAGTTCTGAAAGCTAAAGGGGGTCCAACCCGGTACTAGTAAGGTGTACCTAATATAGTGGCCAGTGAGTGTAAGTAAGTGCAGAGTTTTAAAAAGAAACCTCACATCCAAAAGAGTGTATTACAATTTGCAAACGAAAGAACACCATAACTCATAATCAGACAACTGAGCAGGTTTATTAGAGGAAACTGGAGATGCAAACACACACACACACACACATGTGTGGCTCCACAAACATACACACATTTGCATATATGTGATAATAAGCTTGATCATTTGGAGAAGCCACATGTCAGGATCTTCTTCTTTGATCTTCCTCATACATATTAAAAGTCCTCTGAGACGTCGGGCCACTCGTGAATTCAGTGTGTGTGTGTGTGTGTGTGTGCTTTTAAATTGCTAATAGACTTTTAGTTTACTTACACAATTACAGTACAGTAATCCACAATTATTTAATAGTAGTACAGGGATTAAGACGCCGTATACGCCGCCGCTCTGGGCTGTTTCATGCTTTCTTCATTCTCAGTGTTTATGTAGAACACGGAGATCTGCGTGTTTTGAGAGCGGCTGAACATTACATCTTTAATTCAGCGGCTCATTGTTGAATCATAACCGGCATACATTCATCAGTCATGCGCTGCAGTGAGTAGTTGACTTTAAAGAATTGAGTAAACCCATTGCCTTTGATTATCAAGCAGATTTCTCCAACACATCTCTAATCATAATAGTTTTAATAACTCATCTCTAATCACTGATTTATTTTCTCTTTATCATGATGACAGCACATAATATTAGACTAGATATTCTTCAAGACACTAGTATTCAGCTTAAAGTGACATTTAAAGGCTTCACTAGGGTAATTAGGGTAAAGTTAGGGTAATTAGGCAAGTCATTGTATAACAGTGGTTTATTCTGGAGACAATCCAACACTAATATTGCTGAAGGGGGCTAATAATATTGACCTTAAAATGGCTTTAAAACAATTTAACAGCAGCTGTAATGGCTGCTAGCTGACGAGATCTGTCCTAGATGCTCGATTCGGCTTGTGTGGACTCACCTTCGGAGGATGCGGCCTCTGTAATAAGACACAGCTATAGTCTTTGGTTATTACAGCCTAACAGACTCCTCCTCCTCCTCACATTTTCTGTTTGTTTTCATAACTGGAGGGGGCGTGGTTAAGTATGTTAGCCACGCCCAATACTCCGAACAGAAGCATTTAACTGAAAACAAACAGGAAGTGCATTTTCAGATTTCAGTCTTAGATTACAAGAGCAGACTATTATTATTATTACTATCAGATTAATAGTTCAACACAAAATGTGTGAGCTAACTAAATCAATATGCTTAGTTTGGATTTCAAGCGTACTCTAAATAAGTAGCTTTTGAGCATGCGTGTTGAAATCTCGCTGTATTATCCTGGTGTTTCTCTGGCGCTCGTGTTCTGAGTATTACCTGTTTGATAATGAAGCATGGAGCCGCAGATATGAATGTCTTTCTAGTGCCGGCGCTCATTTCCCATCAGCTCCTGACAGTCTGTCAAGTGTTGAGCCACAGGCCAGAACACAACAAAGAGCCGAGACACAATCCTGCAGAAAACACAACTCTGACAAGTTCTGACGGCTGACTTTTGTCTGTGCGGATTCATATATACAGTACAGTATATATATATAGGTCTCCACACACACAGATACTTGTATATGGTTCACAGGGACTCTCCATAGGCATAATGTGTTTTATACACTGCGGAAAATGAGCTTGTGTCTTGTTTCTAGTCCAAATATCTAAAAATACTTAAATCAAGAAGCATTTTCTAGACAGGAAAAAAATATTGTCTTGTTTTCTCAAATTAAGAGAGTTTTTCCTTCAAACAATACAAAAAATCTGCCAATGGGGTGAGCAGAATTACCTTGTTTTTGACATAATATTACATTAAAATATTTAAAATATTAAAATATTAAGTCACATTAACTCATGTAACTTAATTGTAAATTGCAACCCCTTCTCCTTGTATTACCCATGTCATCACACACACACACACACACCTTGTTTTTGACATAATATTACCTTGCTTCCCTCATTGACAGATTATTTAGCTTGTTTTAAGGAAAAACTCACTTAATTTCAGCATATTATGTTTTAAAACAAGACAATATGTTGTGCTTGCCTAGAAAATGCTTCTTGATTTAAGAATTTGTAGATATTTGGACTAGAAACAAGAGGAAAAAAGGCATTTATCGCAGTGGATACTGTAGAAAATAACTTATTATATGTCCCTACCGCTAAACCCTCAAAGCAAACCTGTGGCAACTGTTGAATGTCTGTTGAAGGTATGAGTTTTAAGTGTAAAGTAAGTAAAAATATTAAGTCACATTAACTAATGGAACGTTATTGTAAATTGCGACCCCTTCTCCTTACATTACCCATGTCATCACACACACACACACACACACACACCTATAGACAGTCACGTGCGTGGGATCTTTATTTTCCAGCTCTGCTTTATTTCATCCTCCTCCCCAATTAGCTTTTCTTTTGTATAATTCAGTCTTGGCTTCCGGTCCGATCTTCAGCTTAAACACAGAGACATTTGACTTCTGTTGGACTCTCAATAATTCATGCGCTGCTCTCTCGCTGTGTGAATATTTACATGTAAAGTATCCCTCGGAGCTGCAGGAGAGAGGCATGTTTATAATGTTAAACGCTCAAATGTCCCGCCAGACGCGATTCAGATTCCTGTGCGCAGCATCGCTGTGAGGAAATGCCAGGTTTCACACAGTCGATTTTTGGGTTGGGATAATGTGAAGAAATTGAGTTGGCTTGTTTTAGTAGCTTTTACAAATGTTACTTGTTTTCATAATAATTTGAGTGGATTGAACATAAACAATTGAGTTATCCCAAAAAACAAAGCCTGATGAATTGTGTTGATTCAGCTCATTTTACTGTAAAAATCCTGGGTTCCACACAATTTCTTCATGTGATTCCAACAAAAAATTATTAAATTAACGTTTTTTTATTTTACAAATTTAAGTGAATTAAACATAAAACAATTACATTGTCACTAAAAAAGTAGTTTTTGGTAGCTTTTACAAATGTTACTTGTTTTCATAATAATCTGAGTGTATTGAACATAAAATATTAAGTTATCCCAAAAAACAAAACCTCAAGTACTGTGTTGTTTCACCTCATTTTAAATAAGTAGCTTGAACAAACAGCAATAGTCTTTAATTGAGTTCACTATTTACAAAATGCTGGGCTTCACGCAATTTAACACAAATCGATTTAGTTAACTTAAACGCTTCTACAAATTTAAGTGGACTGAACTTAAAACAATTAAGTTGTCCCCAAAAAAAACTTCAAGAATTGTGTTGATTCAGCTCATTTTAAATATGTAGTTTAAGCAAACAGGAAACATCGTTTTTTGAGTTCACTGTGGAAAATGCTGGGTTTCACACAATTCCTTCATGTTATCAAAACAAAAATTTATTAAGTTAACTTAATTGTTTTTCCAACTTTAAGTGGATTGAACTTAAAACAATTCAGTTGTCCACAAAAAAACAAAACCTCAATGTGTGTTGTTTCAGCTCATTTTAAATAAGTAGTTTGGACAAACAGCAAACATCATTGAGTTCACTGTAAAACAAAAGAAATTCCACACATTTCAACACAAATCGATTAAGTTAACTTAATCGTTTTTACAAATTTAACTGGATTGAACTTAAAACAATTAAGTTGTGCCAAACGAGACCTCAAGAACTCTGTTGTTTCAGCTCATTTTAAATAAGTAGATTGAACAAGCAGCAATAGTCATTTATTGTGTACACGTGCATTTACTTGAACAGCTTAATCATTTCATTTTTGACCTAATAAATGGCTAATCAAATGTTGAAAATGTAGAAGCATTTATTCATTTGTGTTGGTCAAATGATTCATTAATTGTACTTACTGTGAGATTTATGATTAATGCAGCAGTGGAGCTGTAGCAGCAGAGGATATACACTGTAGAAAATGCTGGCTTACACACAATTCCTTCAATTTTTATCCCAACACACACTGATTAAGTTGACGTAATTGTTTTTCCAAATGTAAGTGGATTGAATATAAAACAATTAAGTTGCCTCCCCAAGAAACCTCAAGATTTGTGCTGTTTCAGCTCATTTTAAATAAGTAGTTTGGACGAACAGCAAACATCATTGAGTTCACTGTAAATAAAATGCTGGGTTCCACACATTTCAACACAAATCAATTAAGTTAACTTAATAGTTTTTACAAATTTAACTGGATTGAGCTCAAAACTATTAACTTGTCCCTAAAAAACCTAAACCTCAAGAATTGTGTTGCTTCAGCTCGTTTTAAATATGTAGTTTGAGTTTGATATTAAGTTAATGTAATTGTTTTTCCCAATGCAAGTGGCTTGAACATTAACAATTAAGTTATCCCCCGAAAAAAGCGAAACCTCAAGGATTGTGTTGGTTCAACTCATTTTAAATAAGCAGTTTTTTTGAGTACACACTTAAAAAATGCCGGGTTTCACACAATTCAACACAAATCAAATAAATGAATTGTTTTTACAAATTTAAGTGGATTGAACTCAAAACAATTAAGTTTATCCCAAATTTATTAACCCAAGAAATGTTATGTCTCAGCTCATTTTAAATAATTTACAAGCATCAAAACTCTTTTTGAGTGTACTGTATATCATCACATGTGCCATTATTGTTTCCAGGGTAACATCCATTAACACTAGATAATGCTACACTGTACAGAAATATGATCAATTAATCCTGACAGCATATGTGTTTAGGTCATTGTAACTTATTAAACTTAGTTAATCATGTACTAACTTAATTTTTTAAGTTATGCAAGCTGTTTTAAGTCAGTTTAACATTATATAGATTCAATGGACTCATACGGTTAACTTGATTCAGCTTAAAAATTTAAGGCAACCAGGATGTTTTACAATGTTAATATAAGTAATGAACGAAATCTGATTATAATTAATTTTAAGATGCTTTTGTTGTTACAGTGTAACTATTCATTTAACTAATATTCATATAATATTTCATTATACTTGTTTCTTTTATTCCTGTTCATGTAAAGCACTTTTATTTTGACCATTGTGTATTAAATGTGCTACAGTAAATGAATAAACTTGCCTCACCTCGCCCAATAATCCTGATATTAATCAACTGCATGCATTGGGTTAGAATGCTAGTTAGGTTTATTGTCGTTTGCATGTAATTAAGCTTAATTAATTGTAATTTCTAGAGATGTGTAACCACACCTTAAAATGATGTTAACCCAAAATCTTATCCCAGCCTTTGTTAATGTGGATGAGATCATTAATATTAATGTATGAACTAATGTTAGCAGACACTGAACTCTTTACTCTAATAATGTAAAATGTTGAGACTAACTGAGATTAATAATAGCGCTGTGTACTGTTTCAAATTATTATAGTAAATACGGCAGTGCTTTTCAACCATACTATAGTAAAGTATTTGAATTAATCTGTGGTGATTATACAGTTGCTATGCTAACACAACAACTACCCAGTAATATAAACAAATGACCCAATGCTGTAGTTTTATACAAGGGTATATTATACCACAATACACCACTGCTTACCATAGTAAAAACTAAAGTATACTACAGTATCTATTACAGTTTATCAGTTCACTATAGTTAATGCTACAGTATGCTGGTTTATTCATTAACACAGTGTGGTAAATACTATGTGTTTACAGTATAAAACACTGCATTATAGCATTGTTTAAAACACTATAGTATTTATAAATTATACTATAAATTACTGCAGTATTTCATGTGGGAAGTGCTACCTTTTTAATTATGATTTAAGTATGAATTAATCACATTATAATTGATGTGATTTCGGTCTGGAATATTTAGTTTGTTATATTAGGTGTAAAACAGTTATTTTTGTTATTAAGTTGGGTTCTGCATACGTTTAGCACAACTTTAATCATGTGAGAGAGTCTGGGGGGTAAGATTAGAGGTTGCAGGTATTTTGTAAATGATAACCTTACACTGTTTTATACTATTGTTATAGTGTAACCACACATTTATGTACTGAGTAATATTATACAGCATTAGGTTTAGAGTTAGTGACATGTAATTATGCTTAATATTACAGTTAGAACATGTGACAAAGGATACCATGAAATAAAGGCTCTCGATTAAGTGCCCTTAATAATTATATAAAAAATAAATGCAACGTACTTATTGTGTTCATATTGCAAAACACATATGGGTACGTTTAGGGAGGGGTTCGGTGGTAGGCTTATTTTTAGGGTGGGTTCAGGTGAAAAATACATATTAAAATGATTAAACCCACATGAAATTTGTTTCTTTTTTTAATATTTCCCAAATGATGTTTAACAGAGCAAGGAAATTTTCACAGTATGTCTGATAATATTTGTTCTTCTGGAGAAAGTCTTACTTTTTTATTTCGGCTAGAATAAAAGCAGCTTTTAATTTTTTTAAATCCATTTTAAGGTCAATATTATTAGCCCTTTTTAGCTATATATATTTTCGATATTCTACAGAACAAACCACTGTTATACAATAACTTGCCTAATTACCCTAACCTGCCTAGTTAACCTAATTAACCTAGTTAAGCCTTTAAATGTCACTTTAAGCTGAATATTAGTGTCTTGAAGAATATCTAGTCTAATATTATTTACTGTCATCATGATAAAGAGAAAATAAATCAGTTATTAGAAATGAGTTATTAAAACTATTATGAATAGAAATGTCTTGAAAAAAATCTGCTCTCCGTTGAATAGAAATTGGGGGGAAAATAAACAGGGGGCGAATAATTCTGGGGGCTTAATAATTCTGACTTCAACTGTACATCAACATTATAATTAATAATTTAATTAATGCAATTACATGCAGAAAATAAAAGCACAATATAAAAACATGTATTTAAATGTAAGTACATTGTTATTAAGGCGCATTAATACAAAGTGGAACACATCAAGTGTTATCTTAATGCGAAAACGCTGATACAAAAATATACTAATTTAAATCCAGTGACACTGTGTATCAGATTGTACTGATTTAAATACAATGATACACTGCATCAAATGATATTCATACAAACACACTGATACAGCATGTCAAATGATATTAACTCAGATGTGATGATAAAATGTGTCAAATGGTGCAGTAATAATCTAAACGCAATGAAACAATGAATCAAAATATGAATTCAAATATACAGTGAAACAATGCATCACATGATTAAACAAATACAGTGAAACAATGTATCACATGACTAAACAAATACAGTGAAACAATGTATCACATGACTAAACAAATACAGTGAAACAATGTATCACATGACTAAACAAATACAGTGAAACAATGATCACATGACTAAACAAATACAGTGAAACAATGTATCACATGACTAAACAAATACAGTGAAACAATGTATCACATGACTAAACAAATACAGTGAAACAATGTATCACATGACTAAACAAATACAGTGACACAATGTATCACATGACTAAACAAATACAGTGAAACAATGTATCACATGATTAAACAAATACAGTGAAACAATGTATCACATGACTAAACAAATACAGTGAAACAATGTATCACATGATTAAACAAATACAGTGAAACAATGTATCACATGATTAAACAAATACAGTGAAACAATGTATCACATGATTAATTCAAGTACAGTGACACAATGTATCAAAATGGAGTCATTCAAATTGATACAATGTATCAAAAGATTAATCCCATTTTTATCTTTTGTGAGGCTGCAGGGCTGTGGAGGGGCAATCTTTAGAGCTGTGCGCCCGTGTGTGTGTGTGTGTGTGTGTGTGAGTGTGTGTGTAGGCTGTAGTGTAAGTGCTGTCACATCCACACTGTGTGTCCTGTGGCAGTATCTCTCTCTCTCTCTCTCTCTCTCTCTCTCTCTCTCTCTCTCTCTCTCTCTCTCTCTCTCTCTCTCTCTCTCTCTCTCTCTCTCTCTCTCTGTGTGTGTGTGGATCCGGGGCCTCTGCAAAGGGAAGGCTCCTCTTTGAAACTTCAGTCTGCATTTGAATCAGCGGCCCCTGTGTTTGACAGTGTGTGGTAATTACCTGGGTCCCCTGCTTGATCATGTAAACTCTTCCAGAACCAAGGGAGATACAGTCAAATGGGGAGATGTAAGAAAAACAAAACAACAACAAAGATAGCAACGGGATTTATTTGAGCACATCGCAAACAGCAATGTGGATTTTACACCTTTAATTTGAACGGGGAGGGGGAAAAATCTACTGTAGTACGTGTCAGGAGTTTGTTTAAATAGCGTAAAATCCGCGGTCCTGAGGGGGGAAACGCTGATAATGACGGCTGAACCTGCGGAAAGCAGAATATCGGCATACCTGCACTGCGGCTAATTACCAATAAGCCATTAACGATATGATTTTGTCCTCTAGCCTAGAAGCAAATGATTAGCGCTAATGAGTTGTCAGTGACGTCAGCGGGCGTGGCTCGCGATTCATTACCGTTGACACGCAGTCGCCAAAACTCGAGTGTCCGCGCAACTTTAACCCTTAGCACATTTATCGCATTTCTGGACGCAGCGAGTGAAGCAATCTTGTCTAAAAAGATGATTTACGCTTCATAAGTAGGCCTGTTAGATTAACACAGACGTCCATTGGCAAGGAAAAATATGATAAGGTCACAATAATTCCCACAGAGAAGCGCCTATAGGATCTAAAAGAAGAAAACTCTTAATTAAATGCTGACATATTCCGTTTCGTGCTGTATATTGTGATGGAATTAAATGCGTTTGGGGAATGTAAGGTGTGTTTAAAGCATTTTAACACACACAAGACAAGCGACACACAACTGGAACAGAAATATTAATTCAGCCTATTATCACAGGATCATTGTTCCTCTAATAATAATCCTCTCACCGACATCCAGAAACGCAGATCTATCTCAAGATGCCTGTCAGAATGTAAAGAGTTAACAAGAGTTGATCGGTTTTACGCTAGAATGCTTTCATTTATGGATTGTTTATTTAGTTTGTTGTTTTCTCGATTATTAATTATAGCATTCAAGTAATTTAGGCTTACGTTTTATTTAGTAATTAAAGGATAACACCTACAGATTATTATTTTTTTTATTTTTTTTTAGATATTATCAGATATGCCGGTTCATTCCGCTGTGGCGACCCCTGGAAAATCAGGAACTAAGCCGAAGGAAAATTAATGAATATTATCAGATATTTGTCGAATGTTTACACTCATGCCGAGGAGAGCTTTTAATAGCATTACATTCTAAAATGATGGGTTGATTTAACCTAACGTTAATGAGTCGTTTGGGATGGGTCAAAACGTTGGGTTTAAAAGGTGTAATTTAAATGTAATTTAAAAACATTAAATTTAAGTTTGCACCAGCATCGGGTTAAATAAAACCTTGCATTTGTGTGTGCGTGTGTAATAATAAAGATTAGATATAATGTGCGTACACTTATTTTTGGGCATAATGTTTTCAAATTTAAAAAGATGTATGTAAAGATATAATTTCAGTGATGAAAGTATAGATTTTTTAACATATCAGAGATGGGAAAAACAGCATAGGCGCGTCCAAAGTAATAGTAGGCCTAATTTAAATCGAAATTTAAAACATAGGGTGGAGCACTCAATAAAATAACGCATTAAATAACGCATCAGAGTATAATGCATTATAAAAAAACATGTTGTCTGTGAATTCGTAATTGGCCACCGCTCAACATACGTTCTTAAAGTGCAGTTTATTCAAAATCATTTATTTTTTCTTTAGCATTTCTTCATTTTAAATTGAATAAGAGTGTGCTTGAGCTGCAGTGAGGCGCAGATCTGCTCCAGCAGGTGTCGCTAAAGCGCCGCAGAGCACAGAAACACGCCGGCGGAGAGTCTCGCAGAGCCGTGAGAATAACAGCAAGAAGGAAAATGCGCCTTTTCCTCGCACAGCAGAATTTACAGTTACTCACGAAACTTCTACAAACACTGGCGCTCCTCAGCCTTCCTTCAGGGACAAGCATGACATGTTCCCTAAGGTCAGGCAGAGTTTAAACGCAGCTAAAGCGGTAAACAGAGGAATGATTATCTTAACATAAATATTCACTGCAGAACAAGAGCTGCGAGGGGGGAAACATGCAGACACACATCAGAACTAAAATAAAAGAGAACATTCTGCAAATAGCCTACATGGGCCTACTATTAATATCTAAATATTTATTAATTTTAAGATTAAATATTTAAAGGTGATTTAAAACGAATGAATTAAAGCACGAAGCGTGTGTTGTTTTTTGGGTTATTTATTTATTTATTTATTTATTTATTTATAATTTATTTATTTGTTGGACGCATTTATGAACTATCTCTGTAAAATGTAGTTCGACTATATTGTAATAATTACTGTCAATAACTTTACATCGGATTAAACAATCAAAGTTAAACAGACATTTTGTCAGGTTGAATAGAAACTGTTTGCATAGATACTTGACAAAAATGCAAAGAGATCTGCCTCCGAGATATGTTTTGTGTTGAACATTTACATTTGAAATGATGTAGTAGTTTTATTTTATTTATTTAAGTTTATATGAAGTCGTTTTAAAAGAGGTTGTGTGGTTGAAATGCATTCCCCGCCGCAGCTGGGCAGAGTCATCGAGAGCTTTAACCCTAAAATGACCTCAATTTGACACCAGCAGATGAAATTTTACCGTCTGTTAATGCCATCTTTTAGGCGGATCCCTGTTCAAAACACTTATTTTACAGCTTTTAAATAGATTATTTTAAAATCAATACTTTATTTATTTTTAATAGCACTTAAAAGAGAGGCGGGTTTGGTATATACAGAACTACTTTCAAAGCGAAAGCGTGTTTTATAAACTGTACAGATTCTTTTAGTGACACAATTAGATGTTGCGTCGGAAAAAGTGCATTTTTAAAATAGAAAGCTGTGTATTAATAAAGTGCGCATCATAGTAGGCGGACAATTATTATTTATTTCACTTGTTGGAAAACCATGCACAACATTTAATTGTTCTTGATTTATTGTGTTATTTTTAAATAAATTATATTTACATTTATTATAGTTGTGTACTTATTTACAATGATACTAATTTTTAAAGTTGCTGAAATGTTGATAATAATAATAATAATAATAATAATAATAATAATAATAATAATAATAATAATAATAAATAAACATAAGCATATTTATTTAATAATTTTTTGAAGTGATTGTGTGGAGCAGAATCCGCCGCGCTCTTCCTCAGCTCTCTATGTGTTTGCGATGGACTTACCGCGTGCGTTTCTCCGGTCGTCCTCGCGCTGAAGCACTGGTCAGACATGCACGCGTTCAGTGTCCGCTGCAGTCGCTATTGCACAGTGAACCCGTGCACTTTCTCCTCGTGCATGCTCTTCCCTCCCCTCTGTCATAAACAGAGTTCAGTTGCGTTTACGAAAATCCTTTTTTTAATTGCCGGCTTGATTAAAAGTCAAGGCGTCGGCTTTTTGTGCTGACCTCTCTCCTGCCGAGCTCCACTAACCCGCCAATTGTTAATTTCGACAACAAAACAAGCGCTAAATGTAGATATTTATGCATAAAAGCGGATCGATAGGATGATGATGTCACGCGCGCGCGGCGATATGCACGCGCTGGCTAGCTATATGATCATTGATGAGGAGCGGTGTTGTAAGGGTCTGTTTGTGGTATTTAGGGGCCATCTGTAGCACAATCAATATCATCGCTCCTCCTCTGAAACTTCAGAGTTCCTAATGATTGATGATCTCTTTGATAATTGAGGAGCGCGCGCGGCTCGCGTTTCACTTTTTGTGACTGAAGACATTCCCGAGGAGTTGATGCTGCTCTGGAAAAGTTTAGTTGTCTTGAAAAAAAAAGGGGGGCCTCGTTGTGAATGTGACACTTGATATCTAGCTGAATCGCTTGTAGTTTTAAAACGCGCAAAGTGCGCCAGACTTTTCTTGTTGGTTTCGAAGCGCAGCAACAGCGCAGTTTTAATAACGCGTTGGCCGCCATCCCAGCGCGCTGTCGCGTCTTTTTCTGAGCGCGTTTTCTGTGAGTGGGATTTTGTGCGTGGCTCCCCCCTCGCGCACTGGACGCTCGCCTCTCGCGCAGGGTTTGGCGTGGAGCTCGTGCAGGACTGGCTGTGCTCAGCGCCACTTCCGGCTTCCGTCATTTCATTCTCCCGCCGATGCGCGCAGCTCAACTCACTGTGTTCTATAAGCGAGCGAGCGGCCGACCTGCCAACACTCACTGACACTCACTCATCTCCGACCGCGCACGAGACCGGCGCATTTCTCTTTTCAAAAACTCTTCTCTTTTTCCCTCTTTTTTCCTCGTCTAAATCCTCCTCTCTACACTCTCGCAGTGGTAGTGGTAGTAATAAAACAAGAAAGCGGACCGGAGGCATAAAGGAGACAGGGACTTGTGGGATGAAAACGGGGCTCTAAAAAGATTCATCCTCTCCCGAACATCATCACCAACCATCATTCATTCATTACCTTGACAACCTCTGGCTTTGATTGACAGCTGGAGTGGCAAAAAGCCATGAGACACGACAGTTTAGTTACATGCAGGTTGTTGATGGGCCGGCTGTAACCTTCAGTTTGGTGCTTGACTTTTTTTTTCTTCCCTTTCTTTTCTGGGGGGCAAAGAGGAAAAGAAGAATAATTGCAAAACTCTTCCCGATGCCCGCGCTCGTCCGTTTTGGAGAATAGGAGAGAATTCGGCTCGAAAAAGGGGGCATCTTTGCGGCGCATGAGTTTGTGAGCGGACTGGGAAATTAAATCTACGACACAGATCCAGAGGTTTATTGGAGCGCAGGCTGATGGCGCAAAGGGTAGGTTTAAAATCTCCAACACTCACCTCCACCAATGCACTATCTATCACAGGCCTCGACTGTCGCCGCACGCGCAAAACTACTTGAGCCTGACGCACTTTGTTGGGAATATCCTGAGCTCCGGGCTCCTGCTTTCGCTCGCTGCGCTTTTACAACTTCAACATGTTTTTGGTAATTACGAGCAATCTGCACTTTCGCGCGGCGACTTTCCTCGCGTTTTCGCACACTTTCACTCCTTTGTCTCTCTCCTTTTCTGTGCTGACTTTCTGCTTCTTTTGCAGTACGATGAGCTGGCTCACTACGGCGGCATGGACGGGGTCGGGATGTACGGGGATCCACACGCGCCTCGGCCGCTCCCGCAGGTCCACCATCTCAACCACGGACCGCCGCTCCACGCGAGCCAGCATTACGGCACACATGCCCCCCATCCCAATGTCATGCCCACCAGCATGGGCTCAGCTGTCAACGACGTGTTAAAGAGGGATAAAGATCAAATTTACGGGTGAGTTCCGTATTAAAATCGGATCCGCGGACTCCCGAGCCGCTTCGATTTCTGCTAACGTTTTCCCCGCAGCTTCGAGGAACTTTTCTCTACGGGATTTTAGGAGCGAATCCACGCTTTGGACTTGGCTTTGATTTATTTAGAAACGTCTCAACAAACTTTTGTTCGTTTTAAGTTCGAGTCAGATCGCGAAACCCCGACGCGATTAAAAAAAAAAATCGCAACCGATTCATGCAGAATTATTCCCGATAGTTTCGCCTGTTTGTTTTCGCGCATTATTGCTCTGTGCTTTGACATGGCTGAGATCTGAAAGCCTGGCGTGTTGTTGTTTCTGCAGCCATCCCCTGTTTCCCCTGCTGGCTCTGGTCTTCGAGAAGTGCGAGCTGGCCACATGCACTCCCCGCGAGCCCGGGGTGGCCGGCGGAGACGTCTGCTCCTCGGACTCCTTCAACGAGGACATCGCTGTGTTCGCCAAACAGGTCCACACGCGCTGCAAACATTTCCATCCGAAGACTTTGCTTCTGTTGTATTCACACTCATGCACTTGGAAGTTCTCAGTAGGCGCATTAAATCGGCGCTTTTTCTACATTTAAACCAGATTAGTAACGATTTGAATTTTAATGCATAATTAAAACCTAAATATTGAGTTTGCTGCACATGTCCTCATCGATTGCTATTAACCCCCGTTCCCGTGTCTGTGTGTGTTATAGGTCCGCGCGGAAAAACCTTTATTTTCTTCGAATCCAGAGTTGGATAATTTGGTAAGGACACACATCAGATTGTCTTCAGCAAGAGCGTGCATTTAATTGTACTCTTTTTAAACACTTTTGCTTTTATTTAATTTTCCTTTCATCGGATTTGGAGATAGCAAAAGCAAATATGAGGGGTTTTTGATGCGTGACAGGACTGTTTGAAGTGGGACCCTCACAGCGGTCTGGAGTGGGGAGCATTAGTGTGAAATAAGTCACTCATTATGGGGTTGATATCGCCGTTAACACTTCACGCAGGCCAATCACTACAACCGCAATTTATTTAACATCCACAAATAATTGCGTGTTATTTTCCAGCCACATTACTGACACCTTTATTTTCAACATTACTTATTTAATGTCATTTTATTTTTGGGGTTGGATATGTTTGTGCACTGTAATATTACGCAACGAATATTAAAATTAAAGTGTATGTTTTAAAAGATTAATTAAATGTACAATGAATGCATTGATTCGGCTAACGACTTGGCTTTCTCTCCACAGATGATACAAGCCATACAAGTATTACGGTTTCATCTTTTGGAGTTAGAAAAGGTAATCATTTAATTATTTCTATTTATGTTTTCAGAAATATTTCGAGCGAATTTATTTATTTTTAGTTATTTTGTGTGTGTGTTTTATTTTAAATTAATAATTCAGATGTTATATTTTCATACAAAGATAAACTATAGTCTTGAACAAAATTAGAGTAAATACTAAAATCATATTATATACAAATTAACTTCGATTTTCAGTCGATGTTAGTTTAAACGCAATATAATATATAATCATTCGTATTTATTATTAAATGTATTTTCTAGTTATTATACTTTCTGCTAAAATATGTCCAGCGCGCTCCTGTCTTATTGTCAGGCTGTAGTGTTTGTTTTAGTCGATTAACTTGTTGCTGGAGTCTCAAGAGAATAATAAGCATTGCTATAATTTCTCTATTGTTTCCCTGCCTTTACTCATGGTGTCCTTTAATTGTGCTTATTTCTGGAGCGGCTGCTGAAAGAGATTTCATTTGTTCTCTTCTTAAGGTGCACGAACTCTGCGATAATTTCTGCCATCGGTACATCAGCTGTTTGAAAGGAAAAATGCCCATAGATTTAGTGATCGATGAACGGGATGGCAGCTCAAAATCAGACCACGAGGAACTCTCGGGATCTTCGACCAACTTAGCCGATCATGTAAGTAACTGGAAGCTTTAATAGTTTGATTGTTGTGCACGGAATTAGTGTGTAGGCTGCGCACAAATAGCATTTGAGTGGCTGATATGCATGAGATAAATGCAAAAAGTACTTTCGGCCGATTTTTCTAAACTTGAGGCTTGAGTATTTATTTGTATGCGGGTTGATATAGTTCCAGTTTTGTGTTTCGTAGTATTTTGATGCTTTGCAAATAATAATTAGCGACACGTTGTTGTTTATGGTTGTGATAAAACAAATGAACGTGCTATTTTATAGCTGTATTATTAATATGTTGTGCGGGCAGCACTGGGCAGTCATTTGTATAATGTGTCTGTCTTTAGTTTGCCAGGACGACGATGATGATGTTGTTAATGTGCATTAATTGTCTCTTATTGATTTTTCTTTTTTGCTGTGGTTTGAGTCCGTCTTATAGACTCCATCACTGTGAATTCAGATTGAATCTTGACATTAAATTCTTGTTTTTGTGTAAACGCGTTGATCTCGCTGTTGTGTAAATGAAATGTTGGGAAAACAAAGTTTTCCGCGTCGTGTAGTTTATATGAAGCGTCCTGTAGGATATTCAGAGAGCAGCAGATCAAGCTGAGAGAATTAAAGCAGATTTGAGCATCTGTTAACTTAGGCATTAAAGTGCATTAAATTAATCGATTTAAAATCGGGGAAGGCACTTGTTTAAATGACCATACTGTACAGATAGGCTACTTAACATCTCACCCAGAGCGTAGCTACAATTATAGACGCGATTATTTCCATCCGTACGCTTTTTCTTATGACTGTTATCATTTTAATAATGTCAGCGCGAAACATGCAAGTTCATTTCTACACATTGGCCGTGTGTTGAAATCGCATTTACGATTATTTGCATTAATATTTATGTATTTTGTGTGTGTATGTGTGTGAATAGCCTATATTTTTGTTTGCCGGCTATTATTTAATTAAAAACAGTGGTGTCTTGCGCGCGTTACATTACACGGATAGAGTTATTAAAGTGTAAATTAGGTGTAAAGTGTCTAATTTGATAATTCTGTGGGTTTTAATAGATATTTGACTGCTAGTGAAGGATTGTATTTATTTATTTGTTTTATGTAAATATGTAAGAATGTGTGAACATGAGCCTGTGTGTGTGTGTGTGTGAGTTTGCGCGCGCGTGTGTGTGTACTGAAGGTCCAAACGTCACATTTGCATAGTGTGCATGAGTGGCTGTGTTTGTTAATGAGAATAAATGATCACAGGCCTGTTGCTGCTCCACATACAGAGAAACGCACGGCTTCATAGGCGACACACTGCTCAGACAACCGCTGGCATTATATGGCGAATAAATAAATCAGCTCCGTTAATTTTCTTTGGTCCTGCATTTTATTATGTGGCGTTTCTACTCTTTTTAAATATTATCTTTGGTGTGTTTGAGGACATCAGCTTGAGTGTTGGATATGCAAATTTATTTAGGTAGTACTTTTCTCATCCTTTCCCGTTTTTTGCTTTGATATGCATTTTTAATAGATTTTGCCTCAGGCTACATCATTTGGTGAAAGTTGCTTTGCTCGGGATGAAGGACATGCTCTCTCTCTCTCTCTCTCTCTCTCTCTCTCTCTCTCTCTCTCTCTCTCTCTCTCTCTCTCTCTCTCTCTCTCTCTCTCTCTCTCTCTCTCTCTCTCTGTGGCCACTGTAGGCTGTGAAATCCCCACTTTTATTTACTATTGAACACTACATTGTCTCTGAGTGTAGTTTATAGTGTTGTCAAGGCCTTTATCAGGGTGTCTTACACACTGATGTGCTTCCAAACCATCCAAAAGCATAAGTTCTGCATTTATTAAAATAAAGCCGAATTACCCAGCTCTATAAACACCTCTGGACTGGGCAGAGTTGGTGAATAAATCTGCAATCCGCTTCCTCTGTTGATGATCCAGTGGTAATAATCTGAAAATATCCAGTTTATAATCTGTCCTGCGTAATTTGAACTCTGCCTCGTCTCTCGTATTTGCAGATTTGTTTTTAAAATAAGGGCACAGATGACATGTTGAGTTTTTGCGTGTCTCTGACATCGCCTCGGTGCCGTCTGTCATCATGTCGTTGTGACTTTCTGAAATGTTGTGACATTCGCCTTTGGCATCCGCATTCTCCTATTTGTTTGCGGCTGTCATGTTGATTATAAATAAATAGATGTTTGTGTTAAGTTTTTAAAGCGCAAACACTCCGCATCGTCGCGCTGTTGTGATCTTCGTGAGTTGTGTTCATTGTGGGTCCGGCAACACACTCGGTGACCACAGATCAAGTGTGTTTTTCAGCAGACGTTCTGCTTGTGTTCTGCTGACACACTATGAGTGTTGCTGTGTTATTTTACATGTGTGTGTGTGTGTGTGTGTGTGTGTGTGTGTGTGTGTGTGTGTCGCACTGGTCATGCAGAAAGTGCTGTGATTTAGGTCATCGGGCCTCCAGTAATAACGCACGTGTGTGTGTGTGTGTGTGTGTGTGTGTGTGTGTGTGTGTGTGTGTGTGTGTGTGTGTGTGTGTGTGTGTGTGAGAGAGAGAGACATGCTGCACGCATCTGATCTGTTTGATCAGGGTTTGACTGCTCTCGTCTGGACACACACACACACACACACACACACACACACACACACACTCACTTGTTGCTGTGATTTTAGTGCTGCAGACGGAAGTGTGGAAGTCACTGTCGATGGTCTGCGCTGGTTTTAGGTTTCCTATTTAATAAATTCACCATTTCAGAATGAGATCTTATTGAAACTGGACCCCTGAAGATGTTACTCGAGTCTATTTGTGGCACACACTGGAATTAAAAGAAAGCACAGATGCATGCTGGATTTTATTATATGATTAATTAATGAATTTAATTAATTTTAGGCTATTTACAATGCTATTTGTGTACTTTATTTTATGGTTTAGTTATAATCAGGCATTATTTAGCCAGCTAGGAAAAGTTTGGGGTCGTAAAGTGCAGGTTGGAGAAAGAGAGGTGTGCCATCCCAGCAGACACACAACGTCATAAGGAGTTAACATTAGGTTAGATTTAGCTCATCAGCATCTAAGGACAATGTTATTTTGATATCTAATAATGACATGAAATAACGTTGATATTTGTGTTGGAATGTGACCAAAATCCAACATCAAACCAACGTCATATTGACGTCAGATACTGAGATTTATACGTCAGGTATGACAACTAAAATCCAACGTCTGATTGGTAACGTCCACACAACGTCAAGCTGTACCATCATTAGCCGTTGATATTTGGTTGACTTTAGGTTGCGTTGGAAAGTAACCAAAATACAACATCTGTCCGATGTTGGACATTGATGTCGGCCTGATGTTGGGTTCTGACGTTAACCCAATTTTCTGACGATATGCATATAACATCAGTCCGATGTCGATGTCCAACATCGGAGAGAAATTGCATTTTGGTTACTTTCCAACGCAACCTAAAATCAACCAAATACCAACGTCTAATGATGTTATCTGATCTTCATTTCATCACCCTATGCTCTTCGGCCTCGTAGTGTGCAACAGATTAAGTGATGATAAATACTACGTGACCGGTCTCTTCTTCAGAATAACTGCGGGTTGTTTTCATAATGTGACCCTGAATCCCAAAACCAGTCATATGTGTCCATTAAAAAAACAAGCGAAGAGATTTATACATCAGTGTAAAGCTAAATAATAGCCTCCTGTCAATGTGTGAATTGTTAGAATAGGACAATATCTAAATACAGAGAAAAGTGGCCTTTATTGTTGTCCGTATGAAGTGTTGCACATCACTTATCAAAAGATAAGCTTGATATAATTACAGTATGTCCAATTGGAATATGTGATTTTCTAAATTTGATAAATAGACTTGCCATAGCATTTATATACACTGATTTGAAGTGCTTCTTTTATCCTCCCTTGTAAGTCACTTTGGATAAAAGTAAATCTATAATATGCTTTTTTATGCATGAAAGAAAACCCCCCATACAATGATCCATACAGAGCAAAAAAATAGAGCAGTTTTCCAGTGCAGGGTCACGCGTTAAGCCATTTCCTCCATCCCGGTTTGACCGAGGTGTGTTTATGTCAGTGTGTGTGACATTAAAAACACTCTCAGCTGTCATCTCAGCGTTCTCCTTCTTGTCAGATAATTGGCAGTTTGGCTCTGAATAGTGATTCTTCTGCGACCCTTTAGCATGTTTTGTGAGCTGTGCTGTAATTACATGTTAAATGCAACAGAGCTGCGCGCAGAGAAAAAGGTCACGCTCGGAGATGCGTATGTGTCAGCAGGGGAATTTCTACACGTTTGCATCCATTCCCGATCCGACATACATTTTTTGCATTGACGGGCAGGGCAGGTGCGTCGGTCAGCAGCACTCCTTCACCATTGTGTCCAGCTTTTATATTAATTACATCGTGCATTATCAGCGCTGGGTGCGTGACCCCGGTGAAAGGCGGCCCCTGGAGACACGCCGACCCTCTATCTTGTTCTTTATCTGCTCTATTGTGTGTTTGCGGCCTGCTAACGGCGCTCTTTAACACAATTAGAGCGGCTGCGTTTGACTCCTCATTATGGGGAAGGGTCCCAGGCCCGGGCGAGCGGGCGGGCGTTTGGGTCACACCGTGTCTCTCACTGGCTTTCTTTACAGCTTGTTTGAACTTTAATGGACTCTTGGGAGCTCTGACAACTGTTTTGTTGTGATGTGAGGCCTGAGAGAGAGCGAGCGAGAGCGGCTGCATTATTCATAAGTGGGAAAAGGGCTGTTGCTTTTTTTTTTGCTGCGAGGAAACTGGATATCAGCTGCAGAACTCTAGCTGGCTAGCAAAGACGCACATGTGTGCTGGAGTGAAACATGCGGTGGTCAGCACTTAGGGATCGGCTCTAGACTTGCGGCTGTGTTGGAGTGAAGCTGCAGCAGTGCTTTACACCGTCACAAAAAAATCTGTAAAAATTACAGTAAACAAACCTGTCAGCTGTGGTTACCAGAAATGTACTGTAAAATACTGATAAATTAAAAAAAACATTAAAAAAATCTACATTTTTTACATGATTCATAATGTAATACACCAATATTTTGAAGTACTAACATGTATATATTACAAAATTTTATGGTAAACTACCGTATTTCATTAATTCATAGTGTTATACAGCAAAATTACAAAACTTTACAGTCAACTACAGCAGATTATTAACCCTTAGTCTCATGCACCTGTGTTTTTAAGTACTAACATCTGACATATTAAAATTTTTTACGGTTAATTACCGCATATTATTAACCCATAGTGTAATACATCAATGTTTTAAAGTACTAACATCGACACATTACAAAATTATATGGTAAACTACTGTATTTCATTAATTCATAGTGTTATACAGCAAAATTACAAAACTTTACAGTCAACTACAGCAGATTATTAACCCTTAGTCTCATGCACCTGTGTTTTTAAGTACTAACATCTGACATATTAAAATTTTTTACGGTTAATTACCGCATATTATTAACCCATAGTGTAATACATCAATGTTTTAAAGTACTAACATCGACACATTACAAAATTATATGGTAAACTACTGTATTTCATTAATTCATAGTGTTTTATACAGATGCTTTGAAGTACTAACACAGTTTTACGGTAAACTACTGTATTTTATTAAACCAAGTTTTAAAGTAACATCTACACATCATAATATTTTACAGTAAACTACCGTATTTCATTAATTAATAGTGTTTTAAACAACTGTAGTGCTTTGAACTACTGACAAAACTTTATGGTAAACTACAGCATATTATTAACCCTTAATCTCATGCACCTGTGTTTTTAAGTACTAACATCTGACATATTAAATTTTTTTACGGTTAATTACCGCATATTATTAACCCATAGTGTTATACACAAGTGTTTTAAAGTACTAACATCTGACATATTAAATTTTTTTACGGTTAATTACCGCATATTATTAACCCATAGTGTTATACACCAGTGTTTTAAAGTACTAAGGTATTACAAAATTCTACAGTAAACTACCGTATTTCATTAATTCATACTGTTTTATACAAATGTTTTGAAGTACTGACAAAAATTCACAGTAAACTACAGCATATTATTAACCCTTAGTGTAATACACCTGTGTTTTGAAGCACGAACATCTGCACATATTACAAATGTTTACGGTTAACTACCGCATATTATTAACCCATAGTCTAATACACCAATATTTTGAAGTACTAACATGTACACATTACAAAATTATATGGTAAACTACTGTATTTCATTAACTTAAAGTGTTATACACCAAGGTTTTGAAGTAGTAACACAATTTTATGGTAAACTACCGAATATTATTAACCCTTAGTGTCATACACCAATGTTTTGAAGTACTAAGGTATCACAAAATTCTACAATGAACTACCAGACTTCATTAACCCATAGTGTAATACATCAATGTTTTAAAGTACTAACATCGACACATTACAAAATTTTATGGTAAACTACTGTATTTCTTTAATTAATAGTGTTTTACACAGATGCATTGAAGTACTAACAAAGTTTTACAGTAAACTACTGTATTTTATTAATCCAAGTTTTGAAGTAACATCTACACATCATAATATAATATTTTACGGTAAACTACCGTATTTCATTAATTAATAGTGTTTTATACAAATGCTTTGAACTACTGACAAAACTTTATGGTAAACTACAGCATATTATTAACCCAGTGTTTTGAAGTACTAAAATCTGCACATATTACACATTTTTACGGTTAACTACTGCATATTATTAACCCATAGTGTAATACACCAATATTTTTAAGTACTAACATCTACACATTCCAAAATTATATGGTAAACTACTGTATTTCATTAATCCATAGTGTTATACACCAAAGTTTTGAAGTAATAACAAAATTTTACGGTAAACTACCACATTTTATTAACCCATTAATTAAATACACCAGTGCTTTTGAAGTACTAACGTATTACAAAATTGTACAGTGAACTACCGTATGTCATTAATTCACAGTGTTTTATACAGATGTTTTGAAGTACTGACAGAATTTTATGGTAAGCTACCATGTTTTATTAATCCATATTGATATCCACCAAAGATTTGAAGTAACATCTACACATCATTTTGCAATATTTTACGGTAAATTACCACATTTCATAAACCCATAGTGTAATACATCAATGTTTTAAAGTACTAACATCTACACATTAGAAAATTATATGGCAAACTACTGTATTTCTTTAATTAATAGTGTTTTATACAGATGCTTGGAAGTACTAACAAAATTTTACGGGAAACTACTGTATTTTATTAATCCAAGTTTTGAAGTAACATATACACATCATAATATAATATTTTACGGTAAAGTACTGCATTTCATTAATTAATTAATAGTGTTTTACACAGATGCTTTAAAGTACTAACAATATTTTGCGGTAAACTACTGTATTTTATTAATCCAAGTTTTGAAGTAACATCTACACATCATATTACAATATTTTACGGTAAACTACTGTATTTCATTAATTAATAGTATTTTACACAGATGTGTTGAACTACTGACAAAAAGTTATGGTAAACTACCGTATTTCATTAATTCATTGTGTTAAACACCAAAGTTTTGAAGTAACATCTACACATCATATAAAAAATTTACGGTAAACTACTGTATATGAGTAATTCGTAGTATTATACACCGATGTTTTAAAATAGTAACATCTACACGTTACAAAATTATACGGTAAACTACTGTATTTCATTAAATTATATTGTAATACACCAATATTTAAGTAGTAACATCTATTATTTAGATTTTTTTTTATTATTTTGACAGTAAGCCACCGTATTTCATTAATTCATTTGCATTTCAACAGTTTTACATAATATTAACTACAATATCAATGTCATTTTTAAATATATAAAACATCCCTGCTAATTGAATTCAGCATTGTTGCTAATAGTAACCATTGTTTATGTAAATTAATTAATAAATGTGATGTCATTTATGAAAATGCATTTTATAATAACATAAGCGTGATGTGTGCGGTAGAGCTGTGTGTGAATAGAGAACCAACAGCAGACATACACCGCTGAGACTCCTAAGACACTTAAGTCTGCGTGTGTGTGCGTGTGTGTGTGTGTGTGTGTGTATGTGTGTGTTCGCTGCACATACTCGATTGCGCTCAGATTAAGACTTGAGCTTTGTCTCTAATGAGCTTACAGCAAATGCTCACTGTTTTCTGCAGAAACGTGTGTGTTTGTGTGTGTGTGTGTTTAATGCGCTTGTTTGGATGAGACCCTGTTGCATCAGGCGCATGTTTCATGGCTGTGAAAGACTGCAACCTGTAGTTCTTAGCTATTGAGCATGATTTTTGGTGTGAATGAATGTACTGTATGTAGGTTAATTCAGCGATTTGAATATATTTATTGATTTAAATGTATAGTGTGTGTGTGTGTGTGTGTGTGTGTGTGTGTGTTGTATTCCTCACGTTATAGGGACAATTTCAGAAGAGTTGATTTAAGACTTATATATGGATATTTTGATAGTTTTGTCATTTTCATAACTGCATTCTTCCTCGTTCACCTTCATTTAATGGAAAAGAGCAGCGTGAGCATTCTGATAACATGCTCTTTTGCAGAAAGTCACACATGATTTGGGGATGAGTCCTAATTATTGACCTAAACATTGGTCTTGAGGAGCAGTTCATCATTTATATATCGTGACACAGTGTGTGTGTGTGTGTGTGTGTGTGTGTCTGTGTGTCTGAGTGAATGTGTTTATGTCTGTGAGTGTATGTGTGTGAGTGTGTGAGTGTGAACGTGTTTGTTTGTGTGTGAGTTAATGTGTGTGTGTGAGTGTATCTGTTTGTGTGTGAGTGAGTTTATGTTGGTGTGTGTAAATGTGTTTTTTTAAATGTGTGTGTGTGTGTGTGTGTGTGTGTGTGTCTGGACTGTAAGTGTATTTCTTGCTGGAGTGGCAAAGGAAATTGTGTGTGTGTGTGTGTGTGTTTGTGTCTGTGTGAAAGTTTTAGTGTGAATAAGTTTAAGTATGTGTATGTGTGTGTGTGCACATGTATGTGTCTGTGTGCACATGTATGTGTCTGTGTGTGTGTGTGTGTATTTCTCGCTGGAGTGGTAAAGGAAATTCCTCCTGTTGCTCGTCAGTGTGTAACACAGATAAAGCTCTTCCTGTACAGTAGAAATAAATCCTGTTTCCCTGCGGGCCGATCGGACCCCGAGAAACCTCCGGAAGGGTGCGGAGGAGATGCCCGCTCACACACGACAAACCCGCCACTCGAGAGTCTGTGTGTGTGTGTGTGTGTGTGTGTGTGTTGATTGTCTCGGTCTAAATGATGAACTGCTCCTCAAGACCAGTGTTAAGGTCAATAATTAGGACTCATCCCCAAACCATGTGTGACTTTCTGCAAATGAGCATGTTATCAGAATGCTCACGCTGCTCTTTTCCATATAATGAAGGTGAACAAGGAAGAATGCAGTTCTGTTATTATATTTAAAACGCTTCTTGATGTAATAATTGTAGATATTTGGACTAGAAGCAGACAAAACCTCTGATGTATCAGTGTTCCTGACGCTGAGGGCTTGTAGATCAGCGTTCAGCACATTCACGAGTCCTTTCTCTCTCTTTGTGCTGCGGATGGGGAACGGATGGATCCGCTCGGACCGTCTCCAGAATCCGGCGTCCTGGAGAGATCACGACGACGCCACGTCCACACACTCGGCCGGCACACCGGGACCCTCCAGCGGAGGCCTGGCATCGCAGAGCGGAGACAACAGCAGCGAACAAGGTGAGTCTGAGATCTGAACATACATTAGGTACTGAACCAGACCATGAGAGATATGACATCAACACACTGCGCAGGCTGCTCTGAGTGTGTGAATGCATGCGTATGTGTGTGTGTGTGTGCTGGCTTTGTTTGCTTGTGAGGACAGAAATTTGGTGTTGACCCAAGTATTACAATGTTAAGATGGTTTATGACGGGGTGTCAAACTCAGTTCCTGGAGGGCCGCAGCCCTGCACAGTTTAGTTCCAACCCTGCTCCAACACACTCACCTGGAGGTTTCAAGCAAACCTGAAGGACTCAATTCGTTTGATCAGGTGTGTTCAATTAGGGTTGGAACTAAACTGTGCAGAGCTGTGGCCCTCCAGGAACTGAGTTTGACACTTGTGGTTTATGAGGACATGTGTTGTGTCCTTATAATTCAAAAGGATTAAAAATCATACTTAACAGGCATTCATGATGCCTATGGTCCTCATAAAGCAGCAAAACCAACATGTTTGCATGTGTGTATGTGGGCTGGATTTGGTTGTTTACAAAGACACAAAAGTGACATCAGTATGATGTAGTTATTATAATGTGGAGGTGGTTTATGAGGACATGTGTTCTCGTAATTTAAAATGCTTCAAAATTGTACTTAACAGGGTCTTTTGGTGTTCATGATGTCTATGGATGGTCCTCATAATGCATCAAAACCAGCATGTTTGAGTGTGTGTATGTTTGCTGGATTTGGTTGTTAACAAAGACACAAATGTGTATAGTGACATTAGTATGACAGTTATTTCAACATGGAAGTGGTTTATGAGGACATGTGTTCTCATAATTCAAAATGCTTCAAAATCATACTTAACGGGGTCTTTTGACGTTCAAGATTTGGGGTAGGGATAGTGTAATGTCAAAGTCAGCTTTATTATCAGTTCTGTCCATGTACAGAACATACAGAGAATCGAAATTGCGTTACTCTCAGACCCTAGGTGCCTAACAAATAATAAGTTTTGAAAAGTAGAATTTTAAAAAGAAATGACAATAAATACATTTACATATATAATATAATTTAAAATATAAGTAAAAAATAAACATTTAAAGAAATTGTAAACAAAATGCAATACAAATAGTTGTTTTTACAGTATATAATACATTAAGCCAATGGAGAGTCCTCATAAAGCACCAAAACAATTGTGTGTGTGAAGGTGCAACCCACATATGAACAGTAAAACACTGCATCGGTGCCACTGTATCAGTACCATTTGATTTAAGCAGATGAATATGAATAGGAATAGTATACAAAGATAAATATATGAATAAACCCACATCATAACAAATACTATAGTAATTTATAGTAAGTACTATATTATTGTTGAACCATTCTACAGTAAACTTGAATTAATCTGGTGTGGCGATTCTAATGTTGCTATGGTAACACAACAAATATAGCGATTGATCAGTTGCGGTGATTCTACAGTTGCTATGGTAACACACCAACAATAGTAATTGATCTGTTGTGGTGATTCTACAGTTGCTATGGTAACACACCAACTATAGTAATTAATCTGTTGTGGTGATTCTACTGTTGACATAGCAACACAACAACTATAGTAATTTATCTGCCGGAGTGATTCTATAGTTGCTATGGTAACACAACAACTATAGTAATTAATCTGTTGTGGTTATTCTACTGTTGGCATGGCAACCCAACAAATATAGTAATTGATCTGTCGGAGTGATTCTATAGTTGCTATGGTAACACAACAACTACAGTAATTGATCAGTTGTGTTGATTCTACAGTTGCTATGGTAACACGACAACTAAAGCGATTGAGCTATTGTGGTGATTCTACTGTAGTTATGGTAACATCAACTATAATAATTGATCTGTTGTGGTTATTCTACTGTTGCTATGGTAACACAACAACAATGGTTATTAATCAGTTGTGGTGATTGGATATTGTTGTTATATTAACACAGCTACAGTAATATAAACAAATGAACCAATATGGTAGTTTTTTTACAACTGTAGGGTAAAGTATACTGAAAATACACCACAGTTTACTGTAGTAAAACACAAAGTATACAATATGTGTTACAGTTTATCAGTTCACTATAATTAATCCTGCATTTAGTATGGTACACTGTAGTATTTACTATAAATGACTATAGTATCTATAATAGTATAAATGCAAACACTTTTGATGAGGGTCAGGTTTAGGGGTAGAGTTATGGCTATGAATAATAACTTTGAATTTACTATATTATAATCCACATACCCTTGCTGTATTCCACTGTAAATGCTTGAATTCTTTCAAATCTGATGTTTATTAAATCGCTGTAAATAACTGCTCAGTAAGTGATTTGAACGACATTGATCTTCTTTGTCATCATTGTTATGGTCGGGATGTTGGGCAGTTATTAAAACATTATACTGAGTAGTTAGTATTAGATGTGTGGAAAAACGATACAATGCACCAATAATATAATATAATATAATATAATATAATATAATATAATATAATATAATATAATATAATATAATAATATAATATAATATAATATAATATAATATAATATAATATAATAATATAATATAATATAATATAATATAATATAATATAATATAATATAATAATATAATATAATATAATATAATATAATAATATAATATAATATAATATAATATAATATAATATAATATAATATAATATAATATAATAATATAATATAATATAATATATATAATATAATATAATATAATATAATATAATAATATAATATAATATAATATAATATAATATAATAATATAATATAATATAATAATATAATATAATATGATATAATATAATATAATATAATATAATATAATATAATATAATAATATAATATAATATAATATAATATAATATAATATAATAATATAATATAATATAATATAATATAATAATATAATATAATATAATATAATATATAATATAATATAATATAATATAATATAATATAATATAATATAATATAATATAATATAATATAATATAATATAATATAATAATATAATATAATATAATATAATATAATATAATAATATAATATAATATAATATGATAATATAGTAATATAATATAATATAATAATATAATATAATATAATAATATAGTAATATAATATAATATAATATGATATAATATAATAATATAATATAATATAATATAATATAATATAATATAATAATATAATATAATATGATATAATATAATAATATAATATAATATAATATAATATAATATAATGTGTTATCTACGGTGCAGCTGTTTGTAATATAGAGCAAGAGAGAAATAAGCATTATTGATCATGTTGAAGCCATAAGTACCAGTGAGCACTGCAGTTATTGACTCTCTCACACTGGATCCAGTAACGGCCGGTCGATACAGGCTAACACACTTACGGTACGACACACGGAACTGCCTAGAAGTGATCCGGTCAAGCTCCGGCCCAAACCAACCCAAACACAGACTGGAGAAACAGAGAGAGAGAGAGACAGGACAGAGAGAGGGAAGTAACACAGAAGGAGAAAAAAAATGAAGAGTGAGACAGGATCAAAGGAGTGAGACAGGTCAGAGAATGAAACCATACAGAGAGGGAGACGAAACCCAAAGAGTCAGACTGGACTGAGAAAGAAACAATACAGAGAGTTAGACAGGAATGAGAGTGAGACAGGACAGAGAATTAAACAATATAGAGAGTGAGACAGGACAAAAAATGAAACAATACAAAGAGCAAGACAGCAAAGAGTTAGACATGACAGAGAAAGAAGTAAAATAGGAGAAAAAAAAAAACAAGAGGTAGACAGAACTAGAAGAGTGAGACAGGACAGAGAATGAAACAATACAGAGAGGAAAACAGGACCAAAAGAGTGAGACAGGACCAAAAGAGTGAGACAGGACCAAAAGAGTGAGACAGGACCAAAAGAGTGAGACAGGACAGTGAATGAAACAATACAGAGAGTGAGACAGGACAGAGAGTGAGACAATACAGAGAGGAAAACAGGACCAAAAGAGTGAGACAGGACCAAAAGAGTGAGACAGGACAGTGAATGAAACAATACAGAGAGTGAGACAGGATAAAAGAGTGAGACAATACAGAAAAAGAAACAATGAAGAGAGTTAGACAGGACAAAAAGTGAGACAAGACAGGGAATGAAACAATACAGAGAGGAAAACAGGACCAAAAGAGTGAGACAGGACCAAAAGAGTGAGACAGGATCAAAAGAGTGAGACAGGATCGAAAGAGTGAGACAGGATCGAAATTAAAACAACACAGCGAAGAAAACAGGACAGAGAGTGAGACAGAACCAAAAGAGTGAGACAGGACAAAGAGTGAGACAAGACAGAAAATGAAACAATACAGAGAGTGAGACAGGACAAAGAATGAGACAGGACCAAAAGAGTGAGATAGGACAAAGAGTGAGACAGGACAGAAAATGAAACAATACATAGGGTGAGACGGGACAGAGAGTGAGACAGGACCAAAAGAGTGAGACAGGACAGTGAATGAAACAATACATAGAGTGAGACAGGACAGAGAGTGAGACAGGACCAAAAGAGTGAGACAGGACAGTGAATGAAATAATACGTAGAGTGAGACAGGACAGAGAGTGAGACAGGACCAAAAGAGTAAGACAGGACAAAGAGTGAGACAAGACTGAAAATTAAACAAAACAGAGAGTGAGACGGGACAGAGAGTGAGACAGGACAGAAAATGAAACAATACAGAGAGTGAGACAGGACAGAGAGTGCGACAATACAGAGAGTGAGACAGGATAAAAGAGTGAGACAGGACAGTGAATGAAACAATACAGAGAGAGAGACGGGACAAAAGAGTGAGACAACACAGGATCCAGTGAGACAGGATAGAGAGAGAGTGAGACAGGCCATGGGTGATGAGGAGGCAGAGGCATGAGGTGCAGTAATGCAGCGTCCTGCAGCGTCCTGTGACCTTTGACCCCAGCCAGCAGAACAGACGCCTCATTTCTCACATTCTTGCAATTATGTTCACGCTCTGTGCTCGAAGCGCCTGTTCACTCACAACACACTCTCTACACGCTCTGCCTTCTCAAAGAAAGCATTTATTACAGCGCTGGAATGTGTGTGTGCGCGTGTGTGTGAGAGAGAGAGAGACAGGTAACAAGCTTTTGCTGGTTTGTGGAGAGCAGAAAGCTCAGACACACACACACACACACACACACACACACACACACGCTATAATAACATTAGTGTATGTGTGATACCGTGTATGATGTTATTATAATGTGTGTGTGTGTGTGTGTGTGTGTGTGTGTGTGTGTGTTTGTCTATACTGTTGTGGGTCAAATGTTTTTAAAATGTTCTCACAGTCGCAGTGAAGCAAGTACAATTTTAAAAAGTCATATTTTTTATTGTGTTGTTGTGTTTTAGTGTGTATATATATATATGTGTGTTGCATTGTATAAAATGCGCAATATAAATACACTCAACTTGATTTAACAGCAGTCGTTCCAGAAGGATCGCTCAGTCAGTCTGTGTGTATGAGAAACCACTGCTAACTGATGACAGTGTGTGTGTCGGTCCAGTGTTAATGAGTTAATGAAGCCATCAGTCCATCCTATATCGCTACACACATGAGCGTGTTCAGTGTCGTCCGGTCACACACACACACACACACACACACACACATACACACATTCTGCTCGGCTGACAGATTTCAACATAATGTAGCTGTAGTGTGCAGGAATCTGCTGCTCTGATCCAGACATCGGTCACACTTCATTTTAATGTACAATTCTTGCCATTAACAAGCCATTAACTAAGACTTTTAGCTCAATAATTCACTAATTATCTGATTATTTATAGTTATTAAGGTAGTAGTTGGGTAGGATTAGCGATATAGAATATGATCATACGTTATAAGTGCTAATAAACAGTTCACATCTCAATAATAGCTCTATACTTTGAGCTCTATACTTGAACTCTTCTATTTCTTTGAGCTCTATGATTTTTATAAGTATGCGAAGCACTCTTAGATGCTTTGTTTTAATGTGCTACATAAAATAAACATGTATTATTACTATTAATTATAAATAAATGTGCACTAAACCTCCAAGAGAGAGGGGAAATCGGATGAATGGAAGAATAGCTGACATGCCTGCTTTCTGCTAGTAGCTTGATTTGCACTGCGCTGGCCCTTTAAACAACACTGTGGAGTGTTTTCCAGGCTCTTGTTTTAGCACGCTGTGCCTGAGGGGGTCAGCCAAGAAGTCACCCTTAAGAGGTGATAATCCCATCACACACTAGTCTCCAGCGCTGTTTTCCCCTGACGGCTCTCATCAGACTCTGACCCTTGGTACAGTGCTGGCGATGGGTTGCTGAGGTCTAAAGAACTGCATCTCTGCTGCGACCCAAAAATGTAGGGCTGGATTAATATTGCGTCTAAATAGCAAAAACTTTCCAGGATTTAAGACGCTGATGACCGTTAAACGCGTCAGAAAAAGATCCATTGTGTGTGTGGACATGTTAATCCAACCCACCACCTCCTCTTTTCCCCAAAAAAAGCGTCTGGTGGAGGGCTAGTGCTGGGCGGTGTGGTCTCTGAAGCGCGTCACCGCACCGATGCCCTACAGGTATCTCTGGAACGAGTGAGTGGGTGGATGAGAAAGAGATGCTGCCTTCCCAAGCACAGCTAACGTATTTATGCAAATCTTTTTGGGCATTATTGCAGATAAGCTCATTTTATAGTCTGATTTCCGCTCCCTCGTGTGCCATAATGAGTCGTCAAGCACTAGGGAGCGTATCAGGGAAGAGCTCCGGTCCGTTCGTCCGTCCTGCTCGCCATCCTGTCAGTGGAGGAATTTTGACAGCGTTTAGTGCTATTAGCTGTCGTTATTGGAGGCAGCCGTCTAATAATTTCTAATTACCCTAAGGAGGTATTAGGAGTGTTAGTCAGCAAGGATAATTTCTTATTTGCACGCCTGGAGCGGTGAGCTCTCTAGAAGAACGGAGGCTAATGTGCAACAAAACAAATCAACGTGCCACGCAGGGCTGCGGGCTTCAGGGAGGAGGCCGAGATAACGCTCATTATGCATCATGATAATTCATTTAGAATGTTATCAATTTCAGAATGGAGGCTGTAGACGCACACACACACACACACCATTAAAGAAGGATGAGGAAACGAGGCTGCTGTTCAAACACTGACTCCCGGGCTGTTCAGGTAGCTCCAGTTACACACTTGCCATGTTTTAAGGCTGATGAATGGTAAACGCTGCCTCCTCTCTTCATTTCCTCTGATCTTATACACCCTTGAAATGGATTTCTTAGTGTAGCAAAATAAACTGTAAGGCGGATTTTATTCACGGGGAATTGAGTGGGTGTTTCATAGTTTGCAACTTTACTAACCTAGGTGTTCATCTCTGATTGCGGATATTTTTTTGTGTGCACTGATAAATCCTTTCAGGATCATGAATTAAGGAGTTCATTTCCTTTTTTCCCCTCACTCCTCAGATGCATGCTCCCCTTGGGATTTCTTCAAGGCTTGATTTTAATTGCGAAAGCGCAGCAGTTCTCATTATGAACACATTCTGTCGTGTCCACTGTTTCCATCTTCTTTCTTCTAGAAAGCATCTTTCCTTGTCCCTTCAGCCTACAGTGACTTAACCTCTTACAAAACAATTGCAGGAAGTTTAAGCAGAGACCGTTTAGACGTCTGAAATGTAATACCAAACAATGGCGTTTCGCGATAGCAGCCGCTTTTCCACATTCGACATCCTCCAGTGGAAAAGCTTTACAAGTCATGAGGGAAAACACCAGTGTAGACAAAGCACAAAACCAAACAAGAGAGAGAGAGAAAAGAAAAAGCGTGTTGTGTTTAGCGGTGTTGCGGGGTCAGGCCGGCATTGAGTGTTTCTCGCTGGGCCGCAGTCCTCAGACGACCGACTGTCTGCGGGAGACATCTGCGAATCCGACCCGTCGACCCGCAGAAGCGCTCTGAAGTGAGGGAACGCTGCCTTTAGCCCTCGCACGGCCCGCAGGACAAACTCCAGCGCTATTAACAAACAGAGAGAGAGACAAAACAAGAGGGAGAGCCGGCCGAAGCGCGTCAGAACGGGTTTGTTTCTTCCTCAAAGGCCTGGCGGTCTGCGATCCTGCTCAGATGCCCATGAGATCATTTTCCTTCTTTATGAGTAAAGAGCAGCTCGGTGCTGGAGAGGTTATCATGGCCTGATCAGGAAAATGCACCTGCTGTTGGGTGGGCTGGCGTCCAATACATCTGTGTATGGTAAAGTAGTCACGTAAACCCTGTGATTCTGGAGGCGCCGGCTAGGTTAGGGGGATCTTTGGCTGATGTTTGGCTTGGTTCATTTTGTGGTTCAAAATCCTTGCTAAGGACAAAGCATAGTATGCTTCCACTGAATCCACTCCTTTCATTAATGCGTGCATTATTACCATGGTATATACAGAAATCAGTGAGTGAAATTCAATACCTTTTAAGACCTTTTTTAAAGACTCTTTCCATTCATTCATTTTCTTTTCAGCTTAGTCCCTTTATTAATTTGGGTTCGCCACAGCTGAAGGAACCACCAACTTATGTTTTACGCAGCGGATGCCCTTCCAGCCACAACCCATCACCAGGAAACATCCATACACACTCATTCACACTCATACACTACGGACAATTTAGCCTACCCAATTCACCTGTACCACATGTCTTTGGACTTGTGGGGGAAACCAGAGCACCCGGAGGAAACCCACGCGAACGCAGGGAGAACATGCAAACTCCACACAGAAACGCCAACTGACCCAGCTGAGGCTCGAACCAGAGACCTTCTTGCTGTGAGGCGACTCTTTCCATACACGTCAACACCTCATCACCACTTTAGGTTCCAATCGGTAACACTGGTGACATGTGAGCTTACAGAATATTCACTAAATCCTGATTGTAAGAAACAAATCCTAAACTAAAATGTTATTCGTATACTGAATATAGTGTTGATCAGGAAAACTGTTGGGTGGGCTGGCGTCCAATACATCATTGTATGGTAAAGTAGTCTCGTAAACCCTGTGATTCTGGAGGCACCGGCTAGGTTAGCTGGAGATCTTTGGCTTTTCGTCTCGGTTCATTTTGTGGTTCAAAACTCTTGCTAAGGTCAAAGCATAGTATGCTTCCACCACATTCGCTTCTTTCCTCAATGCGTGCATTACCATGGTATATACAGAAATCAGTAAGTGAAATTCAATACCTTTTAAGACCTTTTTTAAAGACTCTTACCATACACGTCAACACCTCATCACCACTTTAAGTTTCAACTGGTAACATTGACGGCAATTTAATGTACAGAATCTTCACTAAATACTGATAGTAAGAAACGAATCTTAAACTAAAATGTTATTCATAGTGCTGTTCAGGAAACGCACCTGCTGTTAGGTGGGCTGGTGTCCAATACATTAGTTTTGTGCAGTAAACCAGTTGTGTTCCTTGTGATTCTGGAGGCACCGGCTAGGTTAAGGTGATCTTCAGCTGGAGATCTTTGGCTTTTCGTCTCGGTTCATTTTGTGGTTCAAAATCCTTGCTAAGGTCAAAGCATAGTATGCTTCCGCTGAATTCACTCCTTTCTTTAATGCGTGCATTATTACCAATGGCATATACAGAAATCAGTGAGTGAAATTCAATACCTTTTTTAAGACTCTTTCCATACACGTCAACACCTCCTTACCACTTTAGGTTTCAACCAGTAACACTGGTGACATGTGAACTTACAGAATATTCACTAAATACTGATTGTAAGAAACGAATCCTAAACTAAAATGTTATTCGTATACTGAATAAAATTGCTAATCCAGTAGGTGGCGCCTAAAACAGCAGGAATAAGGGCGTTTCATTAGTTCCTGCAGGATTTTATCGATTTCATAAACTACGCAGCATCCCGATATCCGAAGATTAAATTGAGGCAAACTTTAGCCTACTGTAACGCCTTGTTAAATAGCATTTAAGACTTTTAAGTACTTCTACATTCCTCTAAATTGACTTATCAACTTGTAATGCTTTTTAGGACCTCGCGGACACCCTGATTACAGTCAGGAGAAGCTGTTGTTTCTCTCTCTTTCTTTCTTTCTGGCCGCCTTTGATTTTCCTGATGGTTGAAGTCGTTGCCTCCGCTCGGGAGCTTTAGGGGAACGGCTGCATCTGCTGTTGAGATTTTACAGGAAGAGAAAATTGAAAAATCAATAAAAAGCCAAAAAAGAGTGAGAAGGGGGGAAAAACACATACACAGAGGGGGCGAGAAGCAAAACAGCTTTGAAGAAGCAGACACACATAAAGCTGATGTTTTTCGAGATCCGTGCTTTCGGGACTAATTCGAAGGACTCAGGATGAGTTGTTCATTTAAGAGTCGTAGCATACACACATTTCCACATCACACACCCCCATCAGCCAAACAAATGTGTTTGTTTTATGTAAAGAGCAATGGAGTGAATGCATTAGAGGAGCTGGAGTGGCTGTAATCTGAACCTGCTGCTGGGAAACAGGAACAAGCATCTATCGGATGAGAAGCGCTAGGTTTTGGCACAAGTTTAACCTGAAATCTCCCGATTTGAATGAGATGAGTTTCTGGGTATACATGAAACACGAGAGACAATCCAACTCATCACTGAGTTAATAACTGAAGTCTCTCTCTCTCTCTCCATTAATGCAGTTCTGCTCATTATTTTCACATTTGTGGAAGAGTGCCTGAACACAGGGAACGTCTGTGGGAAGGACAGCGGGCCGCGGTTATTGACTTGTAAAGGAGCTGCTGGTAGAAGTGTCTGGATAAGACGCGCTCTTGTAAAGCGGTATCTGATTTCTCTGCTAGTTGGGTCCCCAGGGGCCGCGGGGCTGATGGGAGCTCACAGCTGAACGCACACGTGAACTCCTGGAGGTGCTTCCCTATACACGCCGAACTGCGTCTCTGAACTCAAGACTCCTGTGATTTTGTGCATGTCAGCATATCGGGATCCATGCACTCACATCGGGACAATTTTGAGGCAGTTGTGTTCATATCGCACAATTTTAACGACTTTCAGTGACCGATGTGCGTTCCAACCAAATAAACAAAAACGTAAACAGACAACAAACATTCATCCAGTCGTTTCCCCTCGGCTTAGTCTCTTTATTTATCAGCGGAATGAACTGTCAGCTATTCCAGCATATGTTATACACAGCGGATGCCTTTCCAGCCGCAACCCAGTATTGGGAAACACCCATACACTCATACACTATGGCCAATTTAGTTGATCAATTCCCCTATAGCACATGTGTTTGGACTGTGGAGGAAACCAGAGCACCAGAAGGGAACCCACACACCTAACACAAGGAGAACATGCAACCTCCACACAGAAACATCAACTGACCCAGACTCGAACCAGCGACCTTCTTGCTGTGAGGCCACAGTGCTAACCACTCAGCCACCATGCCGCCCTACAGCCTAATGATAAGGGATTCCATTCATTGGAAAGTATTGAGATGCAGTGAGTGTCCTATAAGTGCGACTGCGCATCGCCGGACAGCCGCGGCCGACAGATCGCTGACTAATTTATGAGCGCAAACTGCAGATGTGCATGTGAGCGAGAATCCGAGGAAGTTTTCATTGACTCGGCGATGAGGTATCCGAGGCCCATGGGGGGGCCCTTCACAGTTTGAACTTCATCAGGGGCTGTGCTTAATCAATACGCTATTGGAAAAAGAATTAATTACCAAAGCAGAATAAAACAGCTGCATTTTAAACCGAGGCTTCATCAATGCTTTAATCTCCTGCTTTCAGCTCAGGAGCCCTGAGGAATCGCTCTGACCGCGTGTAATGAGGAACTCAGGGACTTTACGCCCCACACACCCCTTTCTCTCTCTCACACACACACACACACATCAAAACTGTACAGTTGAAGTCAGAATTATTAGCCCTCTCCTGTATATATTTTTCCCCAATGTCTGTTTAACAGAGATTTCTTCAACACATTTCTAATTATAATAGTTTAATAACAATATTAGACTAGATATTCTTCAAGACACTAGTATTCAGCTTAAAGTGACATTTAAAGGCTTAACTAGGGTAATTAGGGTAAAGTTAGGGTAATTAGGCAAGTCATTGTATAACAGTGGTTTATTCTGGAGACAATCCAACACTAATATTGCTGAAGGGGGCTAATAATATTGACCTTAAAATGAGTGTAAAACTATTAAAAACTGCTTTTATTCTAGCTGAAATAAAACAAATAAGACTTTCTCCAGTAGAAAAAATATTATCAGAAATACCATGAAAAATTCCTTGCCGTTAAACATCATTTGGGAAATATTTGAAAAAGATTCACAGGGGGGCGAATAATTTTGACTTCAGCCCCTCCGCCCGTCCAGCATTCCCTTCCCACCAAATTCCAGCCTTCCCAGGGATGAGGAAGGGTATTAATGTGGAAATCTCTGCTGTAGGGCTGCTTTTAGAGAGGCACGCATTCCTAAAGTGAAAGGGACTGAAATGTCGCTGGTCCGCGGACCGACACCCCACCCTCCGACTGCATTTCAAGCAGAGGTTATGGGTGATGAATTGGGTTTTTAGTGAGCTCATTAGGAAGCCAAACAGAGTGGAGATGCAGCGGAACGGAGCGGGGCCGCGGCGCAGCAATCAGTTCTGCTTGCTTTGTTTTTGTGCCTCCAGGACATTTGAGTGAAAGTTCAGGGCAGTCGGCGGAGAGAGGCCTGCTGAATGAAGCCCACCATCTGATGGTTGACTTGTTGGTGTAAAACCTTTAAGTCTTTGGCTTTTTTATGTCCTTGTAAGCCTGATGTCCAGCTTTTTCTAGGCAGGGAGCATGTATAATACCTCTGAAGTGTTGACTGTGTTTGTCTTAACCACAATTGAGGATGGAGAATCTCTATACATTTTTTTGGTAGCACTTTATATTAATGTATAACTCATGCTATTACCAATCCATTAACTAAGCTCAATTAATTAGGCCTGCTGAATGAAGCCCACCATCTGATAGTTGACTTATTGGTGTAAGACACCAACAAGTCAGCCATCAGATGGTGGGCTTCATTCAGCAGGCCTAATTAGTAGTTTATTGAGCTAAAAGTCTTAGTTAATGGTTTGTTGACATGTTGACTCGACTGATGGTTGACTTGTTGGTGAAAAACCTTAACTTTTTTGGCTTTTTCATGTCCTTGTAAGCATGATGTCCAGCTTTTTGTAAGCATTAACTAATACTTTCTCCATTATCCAGCCTCATTGGGCTTGAAACAAACCCAATCAACACTTTGGAAGTATTATACATGCTTCCTGCCTACAAAACACTGGACATCAGGCTTACAAAGACATAAAAAAGCCAAAAAAGTTAAGGTTTTTCCCCAACAAGTCAACCATCAGTCACGTCAACATGTCAACAAACCATTAACTAAGACTTTTAGCTCAATAAACTACTAATTAGGCCTGCTGAATGAAGCCCACCGTCTGATGGTTGACTTGTTGGTGTAAAACCTTTAATTCTTTGGCTTTTTTATGTCCTTGTAAGCCTGATGTCCAGCTTTTTCTAGGCAGGGAGCATGTATAATAACTCTGAAGTGTTGTGTTTGTCTTAAGCATGATTGAGGATGGAGAGTCTCTATAATATTTTCTGGTAGTTTATGTCCTTGTAAACCTGATGTCCAGCTTTCTGTGACCATTAACTAATACTTTCTCCATTGTCCACCCTCAATTGCACTTAAAACAAACACAATCGACATTTTGGAGTTATTATACATGCTCCCTGCCTACAAAAAGCTGGACATCAGGCTCACAAGGGCATAAAAATACAAAGAATTGAAGGTTTTACACCAACAAGTCAACATTCAGCAGGCCTAATTAGTATTTTATTGAGCTAAAAGTCTTAGTTAATAGTTTGTTGACATGTTGACGTGACTGATGGTTGACGTGTTGGTGTAAAACCTTCAAGTCTTTGGCTTTTTTATGTCCTAATGCACCCTTGTAACCCCGATGTCCAACTTTTTGTAACCATTAACTAAGACTTTCTCCCTTTTCCACCCTCAATTGTTCTTAAATCAAACACAATCAACACTTCAGAGGTATTATACATGCTCCCTGCCTACAAAAACCTGGACATCAGGCTTACAAGCTCGTAAAAAAGCCAAAAAATTGAAGGTTTTACACCAATAAGTCAACCATCAGATGGTGGGCTTCATTCAGCAGGCCTAATTAGTAGTTAATTAAGCTTAGTTAATGGTTTGTTGACATGTTGACTCAACTGATGGTTGACTTGTTGTTGTAAAACCTTTATTTCTTAGTCTTTTTTATGTCCTTGTAAGCTCCATGTCCAGCTTTTTGTAGGCAGGGAGCATGTATAATACCTCTGAAGTTTGTATCAGGTTTATCTTTACAGTAGCCTTTCCACTTATCAGTCACTCTCATGCGTCCACCATGTTTGTAGTTTGTTTACACTTTTCAACCACGTTTGTAGTTCTAATTCCCATCCAACTCGTAATGTATTATGAACACATTTAGCTATTGGAGTGATGACGGTTCTGCACTCTCATCATGCAGATAACTTTTGGATACGCTGCACGTTTGAACACACTCTATTTTTAAATAGTGTTTAGGATGGATTGTATGCGAATGAGACGCAGCGATATAGTCTGCACTTGTGGCCTATCTTCTCTCTCTCTGGAGATGAATGACGTTGAGTCCAGCGCAGCATCATTTTAATTCTCTCTGTGAGGTTTGTTCACAGGCCATAAAAATCCTGTTTTGCTGAAAATTGATGTAATTTGCTGTGGTAATTATCTTAGTAATTAACTCTCTAATGACTGCGGTGTGAAAGTGCGTCGGCTCCTCCAGTGTGCACTGCGCCGTCATTATTTGCGCTCCGTCGTAATACAAGCTCTTCAGCGCGAGAGAGAATAGACTCGGATGCACCTCAGTAACCTCTGGGGCCAATTACTGTAATTTGATTTGGACGACAGGCTTCAGGAAGAGACAGTTTGTGTGTGTGTGTGTGTTGTGGGGCGTGCAGCATGTGCTTGGGGTGTGTTTAGGCGCAGTTGGAGTGTGCTCGGGATGTGATGGGTGTGAAATCTGGAGACTTTCAATCCCTTGAAGCAAGGCTGGTTTAGTAAACAAAAATCAGAATTAGAAAGAGCTTTATTGTCAGGTATGTCAGGGGTCTCCACAGTGGAATGAACCGCCAACTATTCTAGCATATGTTTTACGCAGCAGATGCTCTTCCAGCCACAATCCAGTACTGGGAAACATTCATACACACTCACACACACACACACTGATACACTACGGCCAATTTAGTTGATCAGTTTCCCTATAGCGCATGTCTTTGGACTGTGGGGGAAACCGGAGCTCCCAGAGGAAACCCACGCCAACACGGGGAGAACATGCAAACTCCACACAGAAATGCCAACTGACCCAGCCGGGACATGCACCAGCAACCTGTTTACTGTGAGGCCACAATGCTAATCACTATGTATAAAACATCTCTATCTTTTCTTCATTTGCCAAAAAAAGTAAACTAGCTGTGTTTACCTGCATATACAGAATGATCTGCAATATGAAGACGATTAGACATGTTTGTTTTACTTTTATTCATTGCATTTGTGTGGTTTTGGGTTCAGTGTTTGTTCAAACTATTACTTTATTTTTATTATTGAGAGTTTTGCACAAGAGAGAATGAAAACTCTGCAATCACTAAACTTTGTATATATAAATGTAGAGTTTATATGCAAAAACCTCTAAGCGCCATCTGAAAATTTCATCTGAAATTAGCATTTTTTCACAGGCTGTTGTGTGTAGTTTCAATAATTTTACTCTTAGTGCAAAGAATAAATGATTTTCATTGCCTTTAAAGTGAAATAACGGATCATAAACACAGGAGGCCGAGAAAAACGCAAACTTTCAGGCACCTTTTGCGTCTGAACTCTTCATATATATGCACTACATATGTACAAACTACAAATAAATAATGTACACAACTAAACTACACTCAAAAAAACTCCTCATTTAAAATGAGATTTCATTGGGACAACTTAATTTTGTTATGTTCAATGCACATAAATTTGTTAAAAGTGCTACTTAATCAATTTGTGTTGGGACAACATGAATGAATTGTGTGGAACCCTGCTTTTTTTACAGTGTACGACTAATAAAACCATTACTGAAACAAAGTAAAACTAAACCGAAATGTACAGCAAATAAACAGCATCCAAATCTAATCTAAAACTGAAAAACCTATAAAAAGTCTCCTAAAAATATCCGTAAATTAGCAGTTTTCCATATTTTATGATTCATGTTTTTATTTTTCCCAATGTATTTCTGCTTTTGAGTTGCATTATGAGGTCTTGATCTTTCTTCCAACAACTTTTAACCCTGATATGTGTGAAAAAGCGACTTTCAATGTCATTTTTAATAGTGTGCAGTGCTGTATAGTGTGTGTTGGTGTTGTAAATTACGCTACAAACACCTTGTAATAATCTGCAGCACATTTCCTGCTATTTCACAGACTTATTTCTAAAGATATTAATTCTTATATTATTTCAAACCACTAAAATATCAATAAAAGTCACTTCGTTAAACTGTAGAGTTGAATTATCAACATCAGAAGTGGACAGAGCAGAGATCAACATCCCATAATGCAGTTCACCACTGAAAATAAACCCACAACACACTCTAACATATGGAAACTGTTCATTAACAGATATATTATTACAATAATATATTCTTACAGTGTAAAAATAGCTTTTCTTCCTTTTCTAAATGACAGTCCCATTGTGTGTGTGTGTGTGTGTGTGTGTGTGTGTGTGTGCGCGTGTGTGTGTGTGTGTGTGTGTGAACTGGTGTGTGAACTGGTGTTAAATAAGTTGTCGTTACAGCATAGGTTCACGTGCAGTTTCCTTTAAAGCGCCTCTCGGGATGTAGTTTCCGTGTTATTGTCTTTCAGCTCAGAGATGGAGGAAACGCCGCAGCACTTAATGTCTCATAAACTCATCAGAGTGATTAGCGGACTAATGAAGAGACTAGCATCACACGCCGACCCTCCACGGCCCTGTTTATGATGTAATGAGATAATTGGCCTTACAGGTAGCGGGTTAATTGCATGTGTAATTATTCAATCAGTCGGAAACACTATCGACATCTGATGATCTGAGTTGATCAAGGCAGATCGATCCACATATTTTCACATGACTCCACTGTGAGTTTGAGTTTGCCATCGTGTTTTTGTGCTTCTTAGCACAGGATTTGGAGATTTGTGCAGCGTTTTTGAGATTATGATGATGTGTGTGTGTGTGTGTGTGTGTACTCATCAAATGTCCCCACAAGTATAGCAATACCAGTCATTTTAACTTTTTTTTTTATCTCCATGAGGAAAACGGCTCATAAATCAGACATAATTAAGTATTTTGAAGATGTAAAAGTGTAGATTGTTTACTGTGAGGGCGAGACATGAGAATATACAACAAAAAAAGGCTAGTTTCTAGTCTAAATATCAAAAAATGTGAAGCTCATGAAGCATTTTCTTGACAAGCAACAGATATTGTCTTATTTTAAGACATAATATGCCAAAAGTAAGTGAGTTTTTCCTTTAAACAAGCCAAATAATCTGGCATTGGGGTATGATAACATAATAAGATCAATCTTCTCAGCCCATTGGCAGATTATTTAGCTTGATTTAAGGAAAAATCACTTAATTTGGACATATTATATCATAAAACAAGACAATATGTTTTGCTTGTCTAGAAAATGCTTCTTGATTTATCTGTTTTTAGATATTTGGACTAAAAACAAGACTCAAATTTAAGTAAGACAAGCATTTTATATAGTGTACAGTGGAAACATCATTATGTCTATATGAGAAGTCCCCATATAGATAGCTGTACAATTGTGGATGTGTGTGTGTGTGTGTGTGTGTGTTATTACGCCACTTCCTCATACAGACGTCTAATTAAAGCGTTTTATTCCACTTCATTTACAAGCTGAAGGAGAAGCTTTAGTTCTTGCATCTGCAGGGAAACAGCACAGAGAAAGGCTGAGAGCGCAGCTGTCCGCCGAGTGTTTGCGCACATGTGTGTTATTCAGCGGATAAATACATGATGATGTGTGTTTACGGAGCACGGCTTGAGGAGTCAGATAGTTCTGCTACTAGTGTTCACCACACTGCAATAACATGTGCTTCTCACTGAGAGTTTGTGTCTCATTTCTAGTCCAAATGCTTCAAAACTCTTAAATCAAGAAGCTTTTTCTGGACATATTGTGTTGTTTTCAGAAATAATGAGTCAAAATAAAGTGAGTTTTACTTCAAAAATCTAAATAATCTGCCAGTGGGGGACACAAAATAGTCAATATGCTGTGCTGGTCTAGAAAATGTGTCTTGATTTAAGAAAATGTAGATATTTGGACTAGAAACAAGACAAAAAATCTAAGTAAGAAAAGTAAGATTATTTTTTTGCATTGCACATACACGCACACACACACACACACCCTGCAGTTGTGTATGAGAGCAGCAGTAGTGGTGTGTTGACCTCCGTGTGTTTTGGGGTGAGTGCAGCGGTCTGGATCACTGATCTCCATCTCCAGCTCTGGAGACGCAGCACTGGTCTTCTGGAAGCGTCTCAGCGGGCGGCTGTAATTAGTGTCTTTAAGCTGAGCCTCTGACGGCGCTGCCTCCTCCTTCATGCCCCATTAGCCTGAAACAAATGTCCGAGACAAACAAATCTGTGCCCGCGCCTCTCCTCAAGACAAAGGGCAATATCCGAAGCACTCCAGCGCCCTTTGATTTGCCTTTTCACTTCTTTACCCGCAGCACTTGTGATTATTATCACACTCGGAGCATTTCTCCACTGCAAAACATGATCTTATAACTTAGGATTTTTGTCTTGTTTCTAATACAAATATCGAATAAATCTTAAAGCAAGAAGCATTTTCTGGACAAGTAAAAAGATTATGATGTTATCCGAAATAATGAGTCAAAATGAAGAGAGTTTTACCTTAAAACAAGCTAAATAATCTGCCAGTGGGGTCAGCACAATGATCTTGTTTACCCAATTTGAAGATTATTTTGCATATCTATCAGGGGCCACCACAGTGGAATGAACCGCTAACTATTCTAGCATATGTTTATCGCAGCGGATGCTCTTCCAGGTTGCAACCCAGTACTGGGAAACACCCATACACACTCATTCACACACACATTCATACACTACGGTCAATTTAGTTCATCAGTTCCCCTATAGCGCATGTGTTTGGACTGTGGGGGAAACCGGAGCACCAGGAGGAAACCCACACCAACACAGGGAGAACATTCAAACTCCACACGGAAACGCCAACTGGCCCAGCTGGGACTCGAACCAGCGATTTTCTTGCTGTCAGGCGACAGTGCTAACCATTAAGTCACAGTGTCGCCCCTACTCAGCAACATCATGATCCATATTTAATAACTCAACACTCAGCTTTAAAAAACAAGTGGTAACTCTGGAGTTATATTTGCGGTCATCTGTTTTGTATGGGTCATAATGTGAATGCACACCACACACGTGAATGCGATTAACAATCATGTACTTATAATGCATTCATATTTTGCATATTTTTATTTTAAAGCAGTATAAACTTGAAAACAGATGATGTAGACGTCCTTAACTGAATCAGATCATCTCTGTTAATTGTTTATTAAAGGCTCAGTTCACCCAAAAATGGCAGTTTACTCACTATTATTACTCTTCTTCAAGTGATTATGAACGCTTATGAGTTTCTTGAATGCGTTGAACACAAAAGAAGATATTTGGAAGAATGCTGGAAACCGGTAACCATTGACTTCCATAGTAGGAAAAAGCAATATTGTTTAAATGAATGGTCAGCTACAGCATTCTTCAAAGTATCTTGTTTGTGTTCATCAGAAGAAAGAGACTATTAAAGGTTTGAAACAGGTGGGCATTTTTGGGTGAACTAACCCAAGGCTGGGTTATACAGTAACGAAATTCACACAGCAATAATCATTCGTTCGTTTTTCTTCTGCTTAGTCCCTTTATTTATCAGGGATCACCACAGCGGAATGAACCGCCAACTATTCCGGTATATGTTTTACGCAGCGGATGCCCTTCCAGCTGCAACACAGAACTGGGAAACACCCATACACACTCATTCACACACATACTCATACACTACGGCCAGTTTAGTTGATCAATTCCCCTATAGCGCATGTGTTTGGACTATGGGGGAAACCGCATAATAAGATATTTTGAAGAATGCTGGAAACCGGTAACTGTTGACTTTCATAGTAGGAAAATCAAATACTGTTTAAATCGATGGTTACAGCATTCTTCAAATTATCTTCTTTTGTGTTCAATAGAACACATGAAGGTTTGAAACAGATATAGGGAGAGTCAATGATGATGGAGTGTTCTGGGTGAACTAACCCCAGGTTGCATTATGCAGGAAATTCACACAGCAACATCATGATCCATATTTAATAATTCAATACTCTGCTTAAACAAGTGGTGAAACTTTTGCAGTTGTGTTTTTTTGCGGTCATCTATTTTGTATGGGTCGTAATGTGAATGTTCACGTAAATGCACCTGCACATGGTGTACATGCTGGACGCGTTTGAAGCAGATATGGAGAGAGAGAGAGAAAGCCAGGGCATGTTTTTTTTCCTCCTCCAAGGGTACTGCTTTTCCAAAAAGTGCCTGAGGCGAGACTGCAGCACCTCGTCTCCCGGAGGCCTTTGGGCGTCTCCTAACACCCCCCCCACCCCCCCGTCTGGCCCAGTCTCAGAGGTGCATGCTGGGATAGCTCCCCCTCCCCCGCTCGGCTTCTGCTTGTGTCGTCCTCGTGTTTTCACATCCGCACAGGTTCAAATGGCAGAGTTGCCAGGGAACAGTCAGAGGCCATTAGCGTTTGGGACGATTCGCCCCGCGGCGCTGCTACGCTAACCAGTGCGCGGTTCGGGGCAGGGGGGGCATGTAGATTAGCAGCTTCACATGTAATGAGCAAGTTTGCCCTTTCTTTTCTTTTCTTCCTCTTTCTTTCTCTGTCTCTAATCCTGTCGCATCATTTTTCTGATTATTTCCACTCCTTTGACTCACTGTCATGTGTGTGTGTGTGTGTGTGTGTGTGTGTGTGTATGATGGTATTTCCACTTTTAGATTTGTTCAATAATTCACTATATGGTGATAATGAACATGCTCAATATTGATGTGGTGAGCACTGTAATATACTGTTATTTATTATTGAAACTTTCTGAAGGATGTTGTGTTTGCAATGGTTGATCATCAAAGCGGATGACATAGATAAGATATAGGAGAACAAACCATTTTCACATGTTAATCTTTCCTTTGACGTGATAAACTCAGTCAATATTTATAGTCCTTTCATTCGCACAGTAATGGTTCGTTTGGTAACATCCTTTAATTTAACTGAAGTCACTATAATGGAGACTACAAAAGCTTGTTATACATGTTATGTTTTGATTATTAGACTTGATAAATGATCTTTTTTTTACAGCTTAGCTCAATATTACTGTATATATACTGTGTACTCACTGGCCACTTTATTAGGTACACCTGTCCAACTGCTCGTTAACACAAATTTCTACTCAGCCAATCACATGGCAGCAGCTCACTGCATTTAGGCATGTAGACATGGTCAAGACGATCTGCTGCAGGTCAAAGCGAGCATCAGAATGAGGAAGAAAGGGGATTTAAGAGACGCTGAACGTGGCATGGTTGTTGGTGCCAGACGGGCTGCTCTGAGTATTTCAGAAACTGCTGATCTACTGGGATTTTCACGCACAACCACCATGTCATAAAGCACCAATCATCTCAGACTGGTTTCTTGAACATGACAATGAGTTCACTGTACTCAAATGGCCTCCACAGTCACCAGAGCTCAATCCGATAGAGCACCTTTGGGATGTGGTGGAACTTTAGATTGGCATCATGGATGTGCAGCCAACAAATCTGCAGCAACTGTGTGATGCTATCATGTCAATATGGAGCAAAATCTGTGAGGAATATTTCCAGTAGCTTGTTGAATCCATGAAGGATTAAGGCAGTTCTGAAGGCAAATGGGGGTCCAACCTGGTACTAGTAGGGTGTACCTAATAAAGTGGCCAGTGAGTGTGTATGTATATACACAATGATATGTGATAAAATTTAATTGCAACAGGATAATTCGTTATCGAATAAAGCTGCTAGTGATATATGCTGCCCATTTTACTGGCTGATGTGTGGATAGATTATTGGTATCAGCTAAAAACAGAACCCAAGTCATCCTCTCTCAGATCATAATTACATTTTTGAGTGAATGCTGTGTAAAATTAATGTCTGCCGCTTTTGAGTCTAGTCTGTGTACATTTCATTGATTGCATTATGTACTTGATTCGCTCTAATCTAGATCTGTTGGGAACAGGCTGATCTGTAGACATGAGTGTGTGTGTGTGTGTGCGTGTGTGTGTGTGTGTGTGTGTGTGTGTGTTTAATTTGCGTCAGTATAGATTTGGTTATCAGCGAGCGTCTGTCTGCGTGTGTGTGTGTGTGTGTGTCTGCTTCACCTCGAGCGGTCAGGGGCCGCAGGGTAATGAAGCGACGGGTCAGTCTGTAAATACACGCGGGTCGCTCTGGCCGCTGTGAGGAGTTGGCTATCGTGTTGCAGTGAAAATGGAAACGTCAATAAAATTAATCTGGCCACCTTCTGGCCTGGACTGCTCACTGTGGTCCACTCATAACACACCGCAACAAGACAAGTTTACACCCCCAAACACACACACTTAAGCAGCTATCCTAATGGGGACCTCCCACTGACATTTCTACTGGACAGACTGTATATTCCCTCCCCCAAACCTTACCCCTAAACCCTCAAACTCAGTTCCTGGAGGGCCACAGCTCTGCACAGTCACGTTCCAACCCTATTTAAACACACTTGATCAGACTAGAGTCATTCAGGCTTGTTTGAAACCTACAGGTAGTGTGTTGCAGCAGGGTTGAAACTAAGTTGTGCAGGTCTGCGGCCCTTCAGAAACCCCAGTTTGACACCCATGCCCTAAACCCAACCCTCACAGGAAACAATCTGCACAGCAACCTCACAGCAAGAAGATTGCTGGTTCGAGTCCCTGCTGGGTCAGTTGGCATTTCTGTGTGGAGTTTGCATGTTCTCCCCATGTTGGAATGGGTTTCAAAGTCCAAAGACATGTGTTATAGGTGAATTGGGTAAGCTAAATTATCCGTAGTGTGTTTTACAGTGTTGGGTTGTGGCTGGATGGACATCCACTGCGTAAAACATATGCTGGATTAGTTGGTGGTTCATTCCGCTGTGGCGACCCCAGATGAATAAAGGGACTAAATTGAAAAAATGAATGAATGATTAAAATTTACTGGTATTGCTATACTCGTGGGGACATTCGGTCCCCAAAGTGTAAGGAATACAAGGTACACAAAAACACACCTTACCTCTAGTGATGTCACCGGAGTGTTCAGAACGAGTCTGAGCGTTCACTTTGAATGAGTATGGGTTTGTGCATTTGCTGAGATTTCGAACCCCAACACGCCTTGTGTGCATCTGAGGTCACATCATTAGCAAGTGTGGCGAGGCTAGTAAAACAACAGCAGAGAAAAGAGATAATAGATTCAAACAGAAGGCTTTCAAGTGCCCTTGTATTCTTCATGTATTTTGCATCCCATTACACCACCCATCGGATCTGTTCTCTTTCCTCCTTTTTAAAGTGATTAGCTGAAATATTAATGCGTGATTATTGCTTATATAGGTGCGTGTGATTGATGCCTCCCCCAAAACAGAGCGACGTGCAAGTGTAAATTTGTAGAATGTTGCGGCGTGGTGCAGGAGTTTTTCAGATACATAATTTAGATGCCCTGAAGGAAGGCTTTCAAGGCATTTTTGCCCAGGGCCAAGAAAAAATAACTGACTTTTAAAAGTAAATCATTTTTGCTAATGCACAATTAATGGCAGAGGAGAAAGTAAGTCTGGGAAGTAGGTTATGAAGAGACCTGACCTGCCCTCACACAGGCCCGAGACTGACGGATATCGGTGCAGGATTGAACATGTGCTCGTCATATGCAAATGAAGGATTGTGCGAGAGTGTTTATGCGTTTATCAGTTATCTGTGTTCTGTATGATGTCAAGCGTGCTAACCTCATCGCTTTTTTGGAGTAAGGATTCATTCATTCATTCATTCATTTTCCTTCAGCTTAGTCCCTTTATTCATCAGGGGAATGAACCGCCAGCTTATCCAACAAATGCTTCACACAGCGGATGCTATTCCAGCTGCAACCCAGTACTGGGAAATAAGGATTCATCCATCCTTTTTATTTTGGTGTCTCTGTATTTGAAAGCAATTGGTGTCTTTGTCTACATGTTTCTAAAAGGCTCTCCTTTTTGTCCAGGAGATGGTTTAGACAACAGCGTGGCCTCACCCGGCACGGGTGACGATGACGATCCGGATAAGGACAAAAAGCGGCAGAAAAAACGCGGCATCTTCCCCAAGGTCGCCACCAACATCATGCGGGCGTGGCTTTTCCAGCATCTCACCGTGAGTGTCTGTCTTATTTTGGATCTATAATTGGGGAAAACATGTGAGCTACGAGTGCTGAGAACTTTTACTGGAACTCTTTCGTGGGATTCATGGGACATCTGGCTCTCAAATCTGGTTGGATGTTGATAGAGAGGCACTGGAACTACATTGTTCGTTTTACTTGTGTTACTTAGCGATATGCAACATTGAGTGCAGTTATTATTTGAGGAGAAGAAATAAACAATGCATTCAGCCATGCTGTAAGAGATTTGTTCCAGAATTAGAACACATTGGTATTCAACATAGTGTACGTAAGTGTGCTATTGCTAATTACACCCTAGGGTTATTGGAAATAAGTGTACATTTCTAAGTGTACAAGGCTAATGTAAAATACGTTGCTTGGGGTTCACTTCATTGCACCTTTCAGATGACAAATCCACTAGAGGGCGCTGTTGGAAATACATTATATAGGCTGCGTCTTGTTATGCGCATCATTTACACATCCTTCTTGTACACATCCAGGAGAAGGTGGCACAAATCACCTTGAGATCAACAGAACAAAAGCCCTCCCTAAACCAAACCAATTGCGTTTTCAGAAGCAAACGTAAGAGAAAATTGTATAGTTGTACATTGATTTTAACTTGCTTTATCTTGTGGACTGGACTGAAGCATAAGTACTACACCGTACAACGTGAGCCAAGCAATCTGACCACTTCAGAAAAGTTGGAGATAGATAGGTGATGCGAACATATTCAATCACAAATCATAGATACAGTTGATGGTGTTTATTCATTGTAGTTCAAAGAAGTGCATGAAAATAATCATTAAACTGTTCAATTCTGTCTAAAGTAGCTGAACATAGAAGTTCTAGTGAATTGAAACGGTGCCAGTCCAGTGTTCAGAGTTGAAGTTCACTTCAGTTCAGTTCAGTGTGGTTTAATCGTCACTGCTGAAAGTCCAAACACTGAAGAGCAAATCCATCAATGTGCAGCTCCACAAGTCCCAAACCAAGCAAGCCAGTGGCGACAGTGGAGGAACAAACTTCACCAATTGACCAAAGTGAAGGAAAAGGAAACCTGGAGAGAAGCCAGGCTCAGTTGGGCACAGTTCAGCTGCAGTCTCGGTGCCGGAGGCCGGAGATTTGTCAATTGTATATCCTCAAATATCAGTAGAGTGAAAAAGATCAGAAGTTGTTGTTGTTGTCATACAGCCATAGCGTTCATTTTGACTAGAAAGTGCAGTGAATATGCAGTATGTGTTTTGCTTTCACAAAAATGTAGGCTGAAGCACGTACTTCCGATTACCTGACCGGTCACTCTGGTTTCAGCATAAGTCTAGTTGTTGTTGCACAAGCAGAGAGCAGTGTGTGTTTGTGTGCATGGGTGTGTGTGAGTTTAGAGAGGTGGCGTGCGGGTCGTTTTCCATCGGCCTCTCTGATGTCACGACATCATCCGCGGCTCAGGATATATCGATCAGGACAGGAAGGGTCAGGTTTCAGAGGGAGGTACCGCCATCCCTGAGCACATCAATGCAGCGTGCGCTCCACAAGAAACTGAGAACCTCTGATATGTTTGTATTAGGGACATGCCCTGCAACCACGGATCCAATCCCTTAAACGGCTCTAGTGACGATGCTTAGGAGCCTGGCCTTGAACGAGGTGATCAAGCCAAAATAATAAAGGCTAATTAAAAGGGCTGTAAATCCATTATAAAGTGCTGCAGGATAAGCAGAGGCACTACACTCTGCCATGCGCGTCCTGCTGTCATCATGATCAGACCGACTCCAGCGTTGCCCAGTCGACAGAAAGACAAAGCGGCTTTACGTTTTTCTTTATTCTTGCTCTCTTTTCATCCGTGGTCCCCTTCTCATACTCAGAACTGCTCAGCGCACTTGTGTGTAATGCAGAGGGAGGTCTCAACCACCCACCTCCTACCTTTGCCGCTTTTACCCACAAATGCCTCCCGCTTCATTTACTCAGCTCCATATCACGCAGGAATTTCGCGCTTCTTTCAGAGATCATTAGGCGTCTTCACTGGCAGCTCAAGAGATCCCCATTCATGAGGAGATGCACTCCTGTTTCCTTTAGAATTACTTTAAAACAAGGTAAAATCCCAAGGAGAATTGGTCAGTAGTCGAGTTTCAATCATCTTTTTAGACGTTTTTCTTTTGTGTGTGTGAGTGTGTGTGAGTGTGTGTGTGTGTGTGTGTGTGTGTGTGTGAGTGTGTGTGTGTGCAGTAATCCAACCCATCTTTCTATTTTTTCAGTCCATTTCCAACCAAAGAGACTTAATTGAATTATCCCAAAGTACCAACCGCAGCCCCCCCCCCCCTCGCACAATCCTTTACACTGGACTGCCGTGCCACACACTAACACATCAGGCCTTTTATTTTAATTTGTTAAGCAAATGTATTTTCCAGTTCAGGATGCATTTGTGCGCGGGTGAATTCATGGGGACTTTGGCCCTGAATGGCCCGTAGCGGCAGCTCTCCATTCAACCATTCATTCGAGAGGGCAAAAGAAAAGCAGCGAGGTTGTATTTTCTCAACGGCAGGGCCAAAGCGGAGCTGCTTTTCCGTGAGCGGTGGGGGTCCCTTTACATATGTTCTCAACATTGAGCCATTGTCACCTATTCTGAGGGGCTCAAAAGGACGTAACCCCCATCCCTCCCTCCATTTCCATCCCCCGCGCTCACAAAACAACGCGCCGGCTAACAGTTACAATTGTGGGCTAAAAGAATCGATGGCCTCCTCTCCCAAGGAACACTTTCCCTCTCTGATCTCACTCTTACATGGGTGAAGTCTCCTTGTGCCAGCAGGGGACTGGCAGCCAGCAAACCGTCCCCCAGGGATGAGCCCACATGAGACGCCCCACCTGATTGAAGTGCTTCAAGAAAGCTTTGGATTTCAGGTCAGAATTTGCTGAAGATGAGATGCGCTCTTCCTCCTGGAGCTCTCTGGATCTCTTCCAGTGCCATTAGCGGGAGGAAATCCCAGCTGGCTGCTGTAAGCTTTCCCATACGGCATAGAGCTTATGTTATCGGAAAGATAAACTCCTCTGTGGGGTGCATTACTCTATTAGACTTCATATTTAATGAACGAGGGAGGGGGGGAGAAAGTTCCACAAAGCTCACGGAGAGAGAAGCAGGGCAGTGCTGATCTGACATCATAGCTGCGGGGTCACCCAACAGTTTAATGGAGACAAACTTCGAATCCTTTCAATTAGTCAGTTTGGCGCCCTCAGCGTGTCTCCTGCTAAGACGAGGGTCAGCCTGCAATGAAAACAGGAAGCACTCAGATTCAAAGATAGCACTCCAGGCCTGTGCTGTCCTTTCACTTCTGCAAACCTTCAAGAAATAACTGGGATCGCTTTGGAACGTCTTGGATTTGGGGCAGGGGTTTCTGTATTTCAGGGAAACTTGATATTGGCGAATAATATAGGGGGCTTTATCCACTAGGTTGTAACATTTCATTGGTTAATTTATTACCTAATAACACTGCTTTTACATCAGGTGGTAGAGTAAGCTCTGATTTGATTTTGATTATGTTAATGGAAACGTCCTCAATCAGAGAAGCAACAGAACGTGGCACATGCTCTTTTCTCCTCTGCTACCTTTGATTCGCCTCATCTAAGAACTGTGTAAACAAATAAGCAGGATCAGCCAGGGATCTGCCTGTAGAGTCACACAGGAAAGCAAACAGACCCGCTCTTGAATCTGGGCCCAGACTAAACATTTGGGCTGATCAGTGACTGCGGCTGCTTGCATGTCTGATTCACGTCAGCATTCATTTCCACTGCAGCACATCTGACAATCGTTTCAAACAATGGACATGGAAAAAACGAAAATATGTACCCTTAAAGTCCTTACTCTCTCTCTCAAACACACACACACACACACACACACACGAAATGCGGTCAGTAGTTTCTCTTCACCCTCACCACATGTAAACTCTGGGTTGTCTCAGGAGAGGGTTCCTCCCTCACTGTGTGCTGTTCTGCAGCGGGTTCATTTAAACCCCAGTGAGCTAGTTTTGTGGTGCTCCGGAGGGGTTGCAGCAGGGCAACACTAATCTATCATGGGCTTGTTTGCTCTCTGTCACCAGTAACACCTATATAACCATTGCAATCTCACAGCAAATCTGAACTTTTTAAATTAGTGGCTAATTTGTATTTGTCTGCATAATGTCACTCCTACATTTTAGTACAATTTACTCATTCCTCATTGAGGCTACATATAACAGTCCTGTTTATTTTTGTGTGCCTGTATACACAAGAAAACTTGGTTACCAGTGTGCCTGGGAAGAGGCTTTGGCATTTACCATCAAGTTGTGCAGCATCCCAGCATGCCTGAGGCATGGATCAGTGCAGTGGCCATTAATGTGAATATGATTGCTTTGATTATAATTGCGATCTCTGATTTCTGCACTTCCTTCAGTGGGCATTTCTGTTTAACTGATGCAGCTGCATTATTCAGTTTACCTGTTGTTTATGAGCATCATTCTGTATGTCCTGTGAGACTAAACGTATGGCATGGTTATCATGGGTTGATGTTGTTTGTAGATGAATAAGTCTCTGAAATCTTTGTCAGGTGAGGGATGACCTTGCTGGCACTTGGAATGTTTCTACATACCCAGACTGAGTCTGTATTAATAAAGACAGTTGGACAGGCTGGAACACGCTGTTTCATGCACGTATGTGTGGAGGGGAATGCATGTGCTCTGACCTGAAGATATACATAAACAGAGAACAAGAGCTCCAGTTTAGTGACGCATGTGTGGAAAGTTTAACTAACTTGCTCAGCAAGTCAGAAGGTATTTAAGCTATTGCTCCTCAGTGGTGTAAAGTAACGAATTACAAACACTCAAACGACTGTAATTGAGTAGTTTCTCTCAGGAATTATAGTTTACTGAGTAGTTTTATAAATGTGTACTTTTACTTTCCCTTGAGTACACATTTAGTGCTGTATCCGTTCTTTTACTCCACTAATTTCCTTTAACCTGCACTCACTACTTTATTTCTTCTTGTCTATGGAGATTAGAGAAATCAGTCCTGTGATTCCTGTCCAATCACATCACAAATAGAAGGTAAATCATAATAAATCATAATAAACTACCTCAAGACATGGTGATTTATAATAGCAGCAAACTGTTTGGAAGAATTAAAAATGTCCAAGAAGATGCCCAAAATCTTTACACGCAATGACCCAGAGACTGTTTAGATGATGTCACTGATGAGAAGATGACGGATGTTTACTGTATGATGACCCAAATGGCCTTAAACACCCAGCAGGCACAAGATATCTACATGACGTCAGATTGACGTTGTACTCCAGTGTCATGGGGATGTTGCATTGATTGGAAATAGGGTTGATGTCAGAACCCAATGTCAGGCCGACATCAGTGTCCAACGTCCAACCTAAAATCAACCAAATATCAACGTCTAATGATGTTACAGCTAGGACGTTACCACTATGACGTCTATCAGATGTTGAATTTTGGTTGCCATACCTGATGAATAAATGTCAGTATTTGACGTCAATATGATGTTGGCTTGACGTTGCATTTTGGTCACTTTCTAACACAACCTAAAATCAACCAAATATCAACATCATTGGACGTCATTATTGGACGTCAAAATAACATTGTGCTTAGATGCTGACTAGACTTGAATTTTAGTCACCTGACATCACAACCTAAATCTAACCTAATATTAACGTCTTGTGTATCTGCTGGGCAATGATTAAATGCACTACAGAATGTTACTTTTACACACATCCACAAATTAGATGTAAATCTACAACGTAATACTCACTACTCACTACTCTTGAGTACTTTTGAAAGGTCTACTTTTACTCATACTTTGAGTAATATTTACTACAGACACTTTACTCTACACTCTCAGAAATAAAGGTACAGGAGCTGTCACTGGGGCAGTATCTTTTCAAAAGGTACATATTTGTACCCAAAGGGTCCACAGTGGTACCTCAAAGGTGCACATTAGTGCCTAAATGTACCTAAAAAGTACCTTTGAGGTACCATTATGGACCCTTCAGGTACAAATATGTACCTTTTGAAAAGGTACTGCCCCAGTGACAGCTCCTGTACCTTTATTTCTGAGAGTGTACTCGCACTACATTTTTAGGCAAGTAATGGTACTTCAACTTAAGTATGATTTTTCAGCACTCTTTCCATCACTTTTGCTCCTCCATGACAATATTATTTGTTAGTAAAAACCTGTCCTAGAAAAGTTACCTGCACTCACTGTGGCAAAATCAATTCATACTCTCATACGAAAGAGGGAGGAACTAGAGGTGTGGTCAAAGAAACAGCTCAGACATAGAAATGGAAAACTATGATAGGATGGCTGTGCATGTGTGTGTGTGTGTGTGTGTGTGTGTTTGGAACAAAAATCAAAACCAGACTGTGTTTCTCTGTTTAGTTTGTCAGGGGACTGGCGCTCCTCTGAATCCCAGAGCTCTATTTCTGCTCTGTGATCTTCCCGCCCATTCTCTGCTGCTGTTTTTATTCTGTTTTGTTTTTCCAGCACTTCTCCTCACGGGCCTCCCTCTGAGCTCTGTCTGCACCTCCTTTCTGCTATTTCATAATGACGACCGAGCGCTGTGACTGCACAGTATCTTTTCATATCTTGAATGGTGGATCAAAAGCAACAAACAAAACACACCATTTGCAGAGGTTTCCTTCCAGCCTCCCTGGACGCCGGCAAAGCGAGGCCTTCCGTCGCTCATGCCACCAGTTTCCAATGCTCACTGTTCAGCTCCAGATCATGCGGGAATTTTCATGATGACTAAAACCTTTGGGTAAGCAAAGTAAAGCAAAGAAAGCGTAGATAAATGAAAGAAAATCCACTAAAGACTGATATCCTAATCAAATTGGAGCGTGTTTGGCTCCAGATGTGAATGCATGTGAATATTGATCAGATTGCAGTAGTTGTAACGTCTCCAGGGCACGGCAATCCCTGCTCAAATCTACAGCGATTTAGATAAAGAGACTTGCCGAGACGTTACGGATTTCAGCAAGCAGAACCTCCTCCTTCTTTCTCCTCCTCCTCCTCCTCTCCCTCTTCAGCCGGAGAGCAGAAGAAAAGGAGGGAAAACCTGTAATTACACACACTCTTCTGAATCTCCCTTAATGTTCATTATTTAAAACCGGCGGCAATTACAAGTTCAAAGGGGCTTAGAGGGCCAGCAACCCGCATAATCGCCAGCAAATGAAGTATAGCGTGTTCACGGCAGTGGAGCGAGCTGCTGGGTGGGTGAATCATACATTTCCATACAGGCACACATCTCTGCCACCTCAGGGCTCCAGTGTGCACTATCCCAGCCTCGCAATCCTCTTATCCATGGCTTTTTGTGTTTCTTCACCCTCCAACTACCCTCCAACATGGAAAAAATATCAAACTTCACCCTGGCTTATGCTGTACAATCACTAGTGTTTGTCCTTATGATTGTGGCTGCCAGGCCGCCCACCCTTATCCCTCTCTCTCAGATTACTTTTCTCTGCTTTGCTCTCCTCCTCTTTCCTTCTCCCATCTGACGACACTTGTGCGTGATGCAGGACACTGAAGCAAGCTCATCCCCGCAGGTGTATCTCGGTTACCTTTGGAGACAGTCACCGCTGCTAATTCCGTTCACAGGTGGCTCTTTGCGCATGGAGAGGAGGGCTGGTGAGCCCAGCGGTTAGCTCTGGTTTCAGGGCCGCCCATCTCTCTGTCATTGTATACATCCTCCTCTACATTTACACCTCCTCACAAGAGGCTCTCTTTTTCTCCCTGCACCATGTTTATCTTCTTCCTCAGTCCTGGTTCAGTGCTGCAGGTCAGCTTTCTTTCTGTCAGGCTTTGGAGTGCCTCCACCCGGTCAGCTGTGCTGCTGTTTGCATTAGGGATCTTTGATAAAATCTCCATAGGGACCTGCTCGGGTGCTCACACCATTTCCTGCCTGCTGCTCTCATTGTCTCACTCGCACGGGGAATGGACAACTCCCACCTGAATTCAATAAAACGATGAGGCTCCTTGGTGTGGCAAACAGCAGACAGTTCATTTTTCATTCAACAAAATCTCCTCAAAAGGGAAGCGAAGGCTGGCTGTTTCATTAAGTGGCCCATCCAGGCAGACACGTGCACCACAGCAGAGCCCATGTTTGCCCAAGCAAGTGTGCATATTAGAACGGAATCCATGGGGAGATTAATGGGCTACCGCCTCTGTACCATTGATTATCTCCACGCCATTTTCCCCTCTTCCTGCACACATATTAAAAAGTAATGAAGCCTATGGAGAAAAGGAAGGCAGGACTTCACGCATCATTTTACGCTATCTGGACTCTAACGGCAAGGAATCTCTTTAAGGCATGGTTTGAGCAGAGTTAAGTAAACAAATGTGGAGTATGCTTTATAAACAGGCCGTGGCATCTAGGAAAATGTGCTTAAGCAAAGACAAATCCCTGACACGTGGAGGGGACTCTGCAGATGTTAGCAATTGTGCTGTGTAGATTTACCAACCTTACAATGAGGCCGAATGGCTGCAGTGGATGTGTAGCGATGGCAACGTTGAACAACATAAGAAGCAGAGATGATTAGAGCAATCTAATCTCATTCATTCAGTCATTCATTCATTCATTCATTTTCGGCTTATTGCCTTTATTAATCTGGGGTCACCACAGCGGAATGAACCACCAACTTATCCTGCATATGTTTTACGCAGTGGATGCCCTTCCAGCCGCAACTCATCTCTAGGAAACATCCATACACACTCACTCACACTCTACAGACAATTTAGCCTACCCAATTCACCTGTACCACATGTGTTTGGACTGTGGGGGAAACCGGAGCACCCGGAGGAAACCCACGCCAACACGATGAGAACATGCAAACTCCAAACAGAAATGCCAGCTGACCCAGTCGAGGCTCGAACCAGCAACCTTCTTGCTGTGAGGCGACAGCACTACCTACTGCGCCACTGCGTCGCTCCAATCTAATCTCAGTGTCTTCTAATATCTTTGCATTCATTTCTATGGGTCTCTGGTGTGCCTTCACTTTGCAAAATATAGAAGCGTCCGACAGTACCATGCATCCCCATTCTGTTCTCCTCTGTCACGGGAGTGCGAGAGGGGGTGGGCTCTTTCAGGAAAATAACTTCCTGAGACATTATGTGAATCAGCAGACAGACAGCCTTATGGCCCAGTCCTTCCCAAGAGTCTAAACTCGGGAGTTAAAGGTGAGGAACCACATTGAAAACCTGATGGGAAACAGTTTTTTCCTGCCCTGCAGAGCTTTAATTTGAATTCTCTCAGCTTCATTTGGTTTTAGTACGCTATATGACTCGTGCACTAGATCTTCCTCTAGAGCCCAACTCTCAATAGCATGGCCATTACTGAAGCACTCTCACCATTACAGAGGCATGCCGCTCGATTCCTGTCAGTCAAACATAACTGCAGATTGCGGTTGAGGATCGAGTAAATAGGAACAGTTAGAAGCAATGCCAGAGAAGATACACGCAAACGCACAATGGAAAGAACACAACAACAGCTGTCCTACACCTCGAGCAATCTTCTCCGCAAAGTGATTGGAGAGAAGTGGGGCTTGGGTTACATTCCTGAGATGGGGATGGCTGGTGTTGGTTTCAGAGGTGGGGGCAGGTGGTGGGGGTGGAGACAGCTCAACAAGTTGTTGAAAAGAACACAGACGCTTGTCATCGGCCTCCAGAGCAGGGAGCCATCTGAGTGCATTTTAGTCGCAGAGGTTAATGACCTCCCTTTGCTCTTCCGTCCTGCTGGAGTCCAGTGAGCCAGCAGCACTCTGCTGCGTTTGAGCTCACGGTGCTTTTGCTTGTGGCCTGGATCAGCCCAAAAAGCTGTAAGTGGATCCTGACAATCCCTTTTTATCTCTCCCTCTAGGGCAGCGCGTAAACTTTCAGAGTAACGACGGTGTTTGGATTACTGAAGCTCTCTTTGATGCCTTAGCGTGCACCATGCAAAGTGCAGAAAGAAGAAAGACAGAGCTAGAACTCACATGTACTTTTCTGCTTGCCTGTTTAATGGATGCTTTCTTATCCAAACGGACCTACAGTACATTTACTACAGAGACAGTCCACCCAGAGCAATGCCGGGTCATGTTCCTTCCTCAAAGGCACAGTGATAGGGAAACTCAATCCTGTCATGAATCGCTCCTTTTGGGGCTTGAACAACCCTGCAGTTATTGCGCAACTACCATTAGGGTTGTTAATCTGCCGCAATAGACTCAAGGTTCAATCCCTAGCAACCTTTTTTTTTTTTTTTTGGCTACAAACTTCTTTTCGACCTGGGCAGATTCATTAGATAGGAAACTGTTGGCTTAAAAAAAGGCTCCGTTTCTTATTTGTGCTGGCTATTGACCCCCATCCACTAATAAACGGTAAGCTGAGCAAGCTGTTGGTCATCCTCTCATGGGATTGTTGGGTAGCTGCCAGTTTCCTGCTTGCTTTGTCAGTGGATAAAGTCAGTAACAAACGAGAAGCCTACAGCCAAGCCGGTCAGTCAGGTCAGAGGTCAGCAGGCTTTAGGGCAGGATTGAGCAGAGGAGCACTATAGGGAGGCCGCAGGCAGCTGGAATGCACCTAAAAGAGGCCCTTTGCTCTGTTCCTCAGCTTTACTCCTCTTAGAGCCATTAAAAGTCTTCATACATCCTTTAGTCTTGAGCATCAAGAGCGGAGAGTCCCCAAGGCCCACAGCAATCCACTGCCTGAATGTGTAGCACTGACGGGAGGTCCTGACTGAGGCAGCACAGCCCTGTGTGAAGAAAAGAACTGAAGTTTGCTTTGGCTCCATCAGCTGTCTCAAAAGGTTTCAGCGAACATGACCGTGAGAGATCTTAGGCCAAGTGGGCTTATTCTGTCCTGCTACAGTTAACGTGATCGTTTCAGCGAGGCTGAGTTTACAGAAGAGCTTCATGGCTGCCTCTTTATGCTAATACACTGTTTAGTTCTCGCAGAGAGCCAGCTAAATGGGCGCCATGCTTGACTTCTACATTTTTAGCATCATTAACCTACAGGAAATTACCCCTGCAGCTGTTTGCCGGCTGCTTGGTTGCTCCACATTCCCAGCTAATGGCTAAACACTGAGATTACCTCTACTGTGGGTTCTGATTCTTGAATTTGCTATTTTAAGAAATTAAACATGACCTAAGAGATTTAGAGCTCTGGATTATGCTTTTGTGACTACTAACATGCCAATAATTGCTGCTCTCAAATAAAGCCACAGAGACGGCGTGTATAAACAAACGTTCTCTTCATCAAGAGAACCCAGTTAGCAAAGAATTCTGGGCCAGATTTAGCATGAAGCTGATACAGGACGCGTTCATTCGGCACTGGCTTACAGCATGCGGGCGAAACATGGCCCGGGTTTGGCAGAGGTGGCACAGTCTTTAAGGCAGCACACAAGATTTGGGCCAGATTTAAAATGTAGTATTTGGCCCAGATGTTAATAATTGATATGTGGGCCATTTAAAGTCTTAACCCACGTTGAAAAATACATGAAAAAAGATTTGAGTAAAGAAAAAAAATGTCTGGGGGCGACGCAGTGGCACCTCACAGCAAGAAGTTGTCATTTCTGTTGGCAGTTGGCATTTCTGTGTGGAGTTTGCATGTTCTCCCTGTGTTGGCGTGGGTTTCCTCCGGGTGCTCCGGTTTCCCCCCACAGTCCAAAGACATGCGGTATAGGTGAATTGGTTAGGCTATATTGTCCGTAGTGTCTGAGTGTGAATGAGTGTGTATGGGTGTTTCCCAGAGATGGGTTGCAGCTGGAAGGGCATCCACTGCATAAAACATGTGCCGGATAAGTTGGCGGTTCATTCCGCTGTAGTGACCCTGGATTAATAAAGTGACTAAGCCGAAAATAAAATGAATGAATGAATGAATGGAAAAAATGTCTATCAATCAGGTCGCTTTGAGAAAAAGCACGCCTAGCGCAATGCTTCATGGGTTGATCAATTTCATTGCAATCGTCACACACCAACCTATCTGGCCCAGTTCAGGTCCAGTTATGAGTTATTAACTTGGCTGAGACTTGACCCAGATATGGTGCATGTTTGGCCCCTGTCTGGAAGCCAGACTTGGTCCAGTCATGTACCATAATTTACTGCTGCATATGGGCCAAGCAAAAGCTGATTGTGTGGGCCCGAGCTGGGCCAGAGAAATTTAGCTATGAGGGAAATAACTGAGTATCTTTTAAACCAAGCTACATTTCGTTTGCCGTGTGTATCTTAAATTAGTCAGTGCTGTTGCCTTGTCCTTCAGCCTCAAAAGCAACACAAAAGAACTCTTACAATACTGCGTGCTGCCAAGACCTACTTGCTTAAAAGGGTTTGGCTGGAATATTAAAGGGTTGCTGAACTACTTTGCTGCCTGCGAGGAGAACGACCCTGTTGTTCTTTGGCTGCCCAGTGGCCTTTTGGACAACATTACTGTTCTCAGTCCACAGACCCCTCGAATAATGAACATCTCTTTTTTTTCTCTAGCTCACACAGGCAAAATATATTAAAGAATAGCGCGAGTCTTGCCCTGTGGGAAGGTTGGGGCCAGACAGTGGCAAGCCCTAGGTAGTAGCCCAGTGGCCTAATGAACGTGACCCATGAGGTCACCGCTCTTTTGCTCATGGGTGCCATCTAGACTAATCAAGTCAACGTAGAGCGATAAAGGCAGTGACAAGAGAGAATCCTTGCTCTGTGCTCCTCCAGTATGTCAGATGAGTAATGCACTGTTGTCTATATTTTGTGAGGCCAGATATTTTATTATTGTTATTATTTGTGCAGTGAATCTGTTCTGAGGCCAGTCGATTGTTTGCTTCATTTCACAGGCTTTCATTTTACTGTGTGAACTCGGGTCATGTTTATCTACTTGATTTGCCAATTCGCCCCTGAGCATGAGCGGCGGTCACATGACTTTGACAGCTCGGAGTGTCATCTGACTCTTTCTTTGCTCCCGTTCACTTTCCCTTCCACTTGCTCCAGTCTGAAATGAATGCTTCACAACATCCCAAGCAATTTTCCTGCATGTGCATGCCAACAAAATTAACCCCTCAATGATGGAACCTGTTGCACACATAGAGTTCAACTCCTGCCCCAGAGGTGTTTGACTGATTAGATGGAAAGAGAAATTCTAGGGCGGTTGTGGTGAGACTTTAATTTGGTCAAATGTACACCCTAAAGCCAGAGGGTTAAGAGGATGAGAGGAGATTCAGTCTATCTTCTGTTCCCCTTTCCCTACGCAAGGACATGGAGATCAGGTTCCTCCCCTTGAAAGAGCCGGCTGGCCGCGTCTGTAAGAGAAGCCATGAACCTGATCTGATGATTAACTAGCCTCATCACTATGGCTGAGGGCCACATCCAGACACACACACATAGTGTCCAAGTCATAAGGTCTACACAAAACCCCAGCGCTTACACCATTTAAACACTCGCTCTTATTAGAGGGGTTTGCCGAGTCAAGCGTTGCCCCTACACAGCATAAACTCTTGTCTAGTCAAGAGTTACAATCTTATTTCTAGCCAACAAAATTTATTGATCTTGATTTACGAAATACTATCCAAGGTCAGATTGTGTAAGATTATTATGATTGTTTATGATTATTTCTCACTTAGATAAGCTTAAAGTTAGGCTTCTTATATATATATTTAGGTTTTTCACCTTTATTTTATAGGACAGTAGAAGATAGGGAGCAGAGAGAGGGAAGAATTGGCATTGAACCTCAAGCTGGGAATCGAACTCAGGTCACCGTGAGCACCTCAGTCAGGGCCGGCGCGTCCACAGAGGCGACCTATAGGCAGAATACAGAGGGCGGTGTCTGCGACACCTCCCTCACCACCTGCGTCCTCAGCAGTTATATCCGCACCTAGGGTGGCAGAATAGAGAGGGCAGCGTCCGCGACACCTCCCTCACCACCCGCGTCCTCAGCAGTTATATCCGCACCTAGGGTGGCAGAATAGAGAGGGCAGCGTCCACGACACCTCCCTCACCACCCGTATCCTCAGCAGTTATATCCGCACCTAGGGCGGCAGATTAGAGAGGGCAGCGTCCACGACACCTCCCTCACCACCCGCGTCCTCAGTTATATCCGCACCTAGGGTGGCAGAATAGAGAGAGCAGCGTCCACGACACCTCCCTCACCACCCTCGTCCTCAGTTATATCCGCACCTAGGGTGGCAGAATAGAGAGGGCGGCGTCCGCGACACCTCCCTCACCACCTGCATCCTTAGCAGTTATATCCACACCTAGGGTGGCAGAATAGAGAGGGTGGTGTCTGTGACACCTCCCTCACCATCCGCGTTCTCAGTTATATCCGTGAATACCCACCCCTGCCCCCGCCCACAGTCCTCACTTTGCTAACGGGTCACTTTCGTTTTTTTACTTTCGATTTGAGGGCGGTGTGATTGTCCTTTGCCTAGAACGGCAGTTCATCTTGCTCCGGCCCTTACCACTAGGCTATTGGCGCCAACTACAGTTTGGCATTTTACCTGCAAATTTAGCTTCATTACAATTCTAATTTGAGACCTTTGTATTGTTAAGACTTCATTGTAGCTGTAGTAACTTTAAATTTGCTCATGGAAAATGCTCAATCACACTTATACCTGTTCTTTAGTGACAAAATACACTTGGGTTTGTTTTGTTGCGGTGCGCTTCAGTATATTTTGAGAAGTAAGTAATAATGTTGCATTGTAAAGTCTTAATTTGAACAATAATTTCTGGATAATCTTGGTTTAATTCATACAATAATATTGTTTTGGCTCATTTTAAAACTAAAGTTCAGATGAATTCTCCTCTTTAGTAACTCTAATAATAAAATATGAAAAGCAAGCTATCAGCAAGCTAGTTTAAGGATACTCACATTAAATACGCTGCTTATCTCTTGACTAAAGCCTAGGTAAGATTTCATATTTCAGGTATAATTATCTTACAGATGATTTGGCTGAAATCATTCAATTATTTCTCGTATTTAGATGTAGTTTTCTCATCAGAGTTAGCGATGTGAGCAATCCCTAAGTAGCGAACCTCAACGCACAATCATTTGTGCAACAATTACTCCATCTAAGGAGGCGCGGGACTTTCATTTATTGCTTTTGGCTTCACGTAGATGCTGTTTTTCAGGAGAATCATAACTGAGAGAGCACATGTCAGCTGCTGGAGCAGTTACCGCTAACAACAGCCGCTAAAGAGCAAAACTTCCCCCTAATTGTTTGTATCTCTCGGTGTGCATTTCGCCGTGTGTACTTGGCTGCGTGTGTATGTCTGACTTGCAGTGGGTGTGTGTTTGTTCCCCAGTGCGGTTCTCTCTGACGGCCTTGAGAATGGGAGTGATTGATTTTTAGCGCTAATGCTTGTTTACCCTCAGCAACTGCGTTCCAGGCCAACCTCACGGGGGTGTCCGCCGCCAACCACCCCCCCCCCACCCTCTCCGCCTGGCCTTGCCAATCCATGTTTTTGCAGGGCAACAGTTTGCTTGGCAGGCAAATTGATAGCTAGAGTCGCTCTAGAACCTTGCACCATCTTCAGTGAACATAAATTATTGTGTAGAGCAAACGGGGGGGCTGGCGGCAGTCCAGCGAGCCAGCCAATTGTTGTGGGGGCACGGAGAGAGAGAGAAAGAGCGATATAGTGGACGTCTAGCTGCTCTCCTCAATAGCTTTTCATGGCGCGCTGGGCTCCAGATGCCCCTTTGAAGCCACATAAATTGAAACTGTTTTACCTCTGAACAAAAAAATAGCATGGTCGTCACTAGGGCTGCACAATATATCGTTTCAGCATCGATACCGTGATCATTCGCTAGAGCCACAATCGCAATATTGTTTACATGTGTTTTTTGATGCCTGTGATTGTATAATGACTTTAAAAGCAGTCAGGTGTAAGACATTGTACCATTTGTGACTTTAACAATGATTTATTTTATTGAATTATTTTTATTTTTGTCATTCAGTTACTGTACTTAGACTGGGGAAACGATAAATCACTTTATTTCAGTTGCATCTTCATCTTGATCGTATTTATAGAATGTTATACATGAAACATGGACATGGACATACAGAACCGCACTGCAAATAGCACAGACCACGGCGAAAATGTGACGGGAGACCCCAAAAAGTTTATAGATTGTTTATAAGATTTTAAGGAGATACAGAAAGTGAACCTCAAGTCATCAATCTCTGACTAAATACATGCATGAAAATACTCACAGCACATGCAAATACAGAAATGCACTGCAAATAGCACAGACCATGGCAAAAATGTGTCCTGGAAATTAGTTTTTATTTTATGTAGATGCACTCCCACTGCAGAATCCTCCCAGTTGATCTAACATCATCAATTCTTTCCAAATAGAGATATTAAGCCTGGTGAAACTGTATTTATATCGCAAAATAAAAAATATTGCAATGCTAGATTTTTCCAATATCGTGCAGCCGTAGTAGTCACCACGTAAAGACATGTTTGTTCACATGCTGACCAACACAATGAGCACTGGTATGCACACACACCACTGGAGCATCGAGGGAGGGGCTGTAACTGGGATGGTGCGCAGCAAAACATGTGTTTCTTACTCAGAGTTTTTTAGTTTCTAGTCCAAATATCTAAAGATTCTTAAATCAAGGAACATTTCGCTTGTTTGGAAAATGTTTCTTGATTTAGGTAGTTTTAGATGTTTGCACTTCTAAGTAAGAAAAGGATTTGTGTAGTGTGCATTTAGTAAAACTCAGGGTGTGTATGTGTGTGTGTGTGTGTGCAAATCAAGTCACATTCTTGCAGTCTTTCTCCTTGTTGTCTGGATGCAGTGTAGGGCTCAAGCAAAGCATTTAAATTTAGGCACACACTGCAAAAATGCTTGATTTTAGTCCAAATATTTTAAAAATCATAACCCTTATGTACCGTTGGGGATGTTTTCATGCACTCTGGGGTGATTTAGAGTCTTAATTTGGCCATAACTTCTTCTGTTTCAGCTAGCAGAATGACTCTTGGTGACAAATCTTATTTGGACACATATTTTGGGAAAATGCTTTATTTTTAAAAAAACTCAACAATACACTCTGGGTAAACTGACTACCCTTTTGTTGTGTTCAGGATGAAAACATCCACTGAATTAAACATCTACTAAATTAAACTGCTGTAAAAATGCATCTGATTAATATCTTTTCTTTTTTTGTGCATAAATCTGTTAATCACCCTCAGTCCTGATCAAAACTACTAAATGTTTTAGAAAATGACAGGATTTGACCTCTTTAATTGTTGAATTCATAAATAATGTCACTGATTTGGTGAAAACACACACAAAATGGTGTATTTTCAATTTAAAAGTAGTTGTAGACTGGATTTATTCGACCTTTTCTCTCAGTCTTGAACATGTGAAGCAACATCCCCTTTGCTGCATTGTTTTTGACTGATTTTCATGTTTTCTCCATAGTTTACTGTTGGTGCTGCTTTTGCTCCATTGACTTCCATTATAATTATATTTTTTGATTGAGCCTTGACAGCATATAATCACGCATTCTTGATTATTGGTGGTTTTCCCTGTTAGGAAGAGGTAAGATGTGTAACTTTTACTGTTGGTCATCAGTTGGCACCATTAACCCCTTTAGATAGGCCTGTGTAAAATAGCTTCATTTCTGGATTTATATGGAGTATAACAGTAAATTAAAGTGTGTGTGTGTCTGTGAGTGTGTGAGAGTGACCTTTACACACTTACCTTGATGCGTCTGAGTAAATCAAAAGATGCATCTCAGTTCTCAGAGCTACATGCAGTAAATAAAAACAAAGACTGTGTATGTATGCACCATCAAATGTGCTTATAATGGAAGTCAATGGGGGAAAACAGCCGCCAACAGTAAATTAGGGAGAAAGAATGAAAATCTAACAAAGCATCAAAGCCAGTGTTGTTACTAATCATTCACATGTTCAAGACTGAGAGAAAAGGTCGAATAAATCCAGTCCACAACTACTTTATATTGAAAATACGCCATTTTGTGTGTTTTTTCACCAAATCAGTGACATTATTTATGAATTCAGCAATTAAAGAGGTCAAATCCTGTCATTTTCTAAAACATTTAGTAGTTTTGATCAGGACTGAGGGTGATTAACAGATTTATGCACAAAAAAACCCCAGAAAAACTATTAATCTGATGCATTTTTACAGCAGTTTAATTCTAGTTTTCATCCTATACATAACAAAAGGGCAGTCAGTTTGAACAGTGCACAAGGGTTAAATCAAGAAGCATGTTCTAGACTAGCAAATTCATGTCTTGTTTTCATAAATGATGAATCAAAATGAAGTGAGATTTTCCCCAAAACAAGCAAAAAATGAATAAACTCTGTGAGGGGAACTAATAAAGTCTCTCTGTAAAAAAGTTATCTCTGTATATTGAGTCATTTCAACATCGTAGTTAACTAAACAATCTTTAAATGTTTCATGCCAATACACATATTATAACTATTATTCACAGACTGTGTGGAAAATGCAATATAGGTCAGCACGGTGGCTCAGTGGTTAGCACTGTGGCCTCACAGCAAGACAGTTCTAGTTCTAGCCTCGGCTTGGTCAGTTGGTGTTTCTGTGTGGAGTTTGCATGTTCTCCCCGTGTTGGTGTGGGTTTCCTCCGGGTGCTTCGGTTTCCCCCATAGTCCAAACACATGCGCTATAGGGGAATTGATCAACTAAATTAACCCCAATGAGAGAGTGTCTGTGAATGGGGGTGTATGGGTGTTTCCCAGTACTGGGTTGCAGATGGAAGGGCATCCGCTGTGTAAAACATATGCTGGAATAGTTGGCGGTTCATTCCACTGTGGTGACCTGTTATGAATAAAGGGACTAAGAGTGAATGAAATGCAATATATACAGTATATTCAAATCAATCTTATTGAAATAAAGCTGCAGCCTTCATTTGGTTGGAATATCAGTCCTGCAGGAACACACGTATGTAAATGCATTATTAACAGCCTCTCTAAATTTAAAATGTGCCAATCTTTCTGCGGATTTCTGTATAGCAGATATTAAAATGTCATTCTGTGCTTTGATTGATTTTATTGGGAGTCTGTGTTATCTTGCTGCGCTCAGTTTGATTAAACATACAGACACGATCACAGTCAATTTGAGCTGTGCGTCGCGGGGAAACTCAAATCCTTCAGCCATGATGGAGTACTTGCAGAATAATTGAAACCGTTGGCAGGAGACGACGGAGTTATGAGAAAATGCCCTCTTTTTTCAGCTCAGATCAGAACAGAAATGTAAATCACATGGTTAGGGGTTGACAATGTTGTTAGCATGTTAGCATCTAGCTAAAACGAAATCTACGCTGCAAAAAAATGCTTTTCTTAGAGTTTTTGTCTAGTTTCTAGTCTAAATATCTAAACATTCTGAAATCACGAAGCATTTTCAAGACAAGTATTAAATATTGTCTTGTTTTCAGAATGAAGAGTCATAATTAAGTGAGTTTTTTCCTCAAAACAAGCTAAATTTGCTGATTATTTTGCTTGTTTAAAGAAAAATCTCACTTAATTTTGACATAATATTTCTAAAAACAAGACAATCTGTTTTCCTTGTCTATAAAATGCTTCTTCATTTAAGAATTTTCAGATATTTTAGCTAAAAACAAGACGAAAACACCATAGAAAATCAATGCTTTACCAGCATTCTTCAAAATATTGTCATTTGTGTTTGAAGAAAGAAATTTGAATAGCTTTTAATCAATTGAAGGGTGATTAAATGGACGCCAGAATGCTCGTTTGAGTGAACTGTCCCTTTAACATCTGCGTTTGTGCATTTAAAAACATCTCTGATTGAGTGTAAAGCAATCTATTGCACATTCCCTTTAGTAAATACACTCACCGGCCACTTTATTAGGTACACCTGTCCAACTGCTTGTTAAAGCAAATTTCTACTCAGCCAATCACATGGCAGCAGCTCACTGCATTTAGGCATGTAGACATGGTCAAGACGATCTGCTGCAGGTCAAAGCGAGCATCAGAATGGGGAAGAAAGGGGATTTAAGAGACTTTGAACATGGCATGGTTGTTGCTGCCAGATGGGCTGCTCTGAGTATTTCAGAAACTGCTGATCTACTGGGATTTTCACGCACAACCATCTCTAGGATTTACAGAGAATGATAAAGAGGAAATATCCAGTGAACGGCATGATAACGCACCATGTCATAAAGCGCCAATCATCTCAGACTGGTTTCTTGAACATGACAATGAGTTCACTGTACTCAAATGGCCTCCACAGTCACCAGAGCTCAATCCAATAGAGCACCTTTGGGATGTGGTGGAACGGGAGATTGGCATCATGGATGTGCAGCCGACAAATCTGCAGCAACTGTGTGATGCTATCATGTCAATATGGAGCAAAATCTATGCCATGAAGGATTAAGGCAGTTCTGAAGCCAAAAGGGGGTCCAACCCGGTACTAGTAAGGTGTACCTAATAAAGTGGCCAGTGAGTGTGTATCATTGCATTACAGTATATAGCATTATGTCTGGGTGTGTGCAGTTAATAGTGCATTGTTGCATTACGACACACACCTCAGAACTGCATCATTTCGTGCACTAGTTGTTCTAGTCTGGATAGTGTGCGAGTGGTCTGCAGAGTCTGCAGGGGGATGTGCTGGGTTTCATTAGGCTTGCAGGACTCTTTAATTCATTGCAGTCTGGCCTCGTACTGATGAAGTCATTCATCAAGCGCACGGTCAGCCGCTCCGCTGGGGAGAGAGAGAGAGAGAGTGTGTGTGTGTGTGTGTGTGTGTGTGTGTGTGAGAAGGGGGGTTGATGTGTGTTTGGGGGCACTGAGGGTTCAGGCTCTACGTTACTTCGAGTTGCGGTGAAGAGCACATCACACCCTGTGATTTAGCCAATAGAGTGCAAACACACGTGCACACACACACACACACACACACACACACACACACAGACACAGACATGCACTCTGGGAAATAAAAGCGGCCCACATGCACTTGCTGTGGACTGTATGATGCACTGACACATCCCAGAGGACCCCTTCCACAGCCGTGTGTGTGTGTGTGTGTGTGTGTGTTAATGTATGTGTGTAGGTGAATATGAATGTGTGCTTGTTGTGTGTGCATGAGTAAGTGTGTGTGTGGGTGTGTTTGTGCATGTGTGAGTGAGTGTGTGTATCTAAATATGTGTGTTTGGTGTGTGTGTGTCTGTGTGTGCATGTAAATAGGTGTGTGTGCGTGTGTGATTAAGTGTGTCTGTATGTGTGTGATTGTGTGTGTATGGGATTGAGTGTGTGTGTGTGTGTGTGTGTGTTTTTGTGTATTCGATTGAGTGTGTGTGTGTGTGTGTAATTGAGTGTGTGTGTGTATATGAATGTAAGTGCATGTGTGAGTGTGTGTTTGTGTGCATATGTGATTGTGTATGTGTGTGTATATGTGTGTGTGTGATTGAGTGTGTGTATACATGTACGTGATTGTGTGTGTGTGTGTGTGTGCATGTGTATTTGAGTGTTTGTATATGTTTGTGTATGTGATTGAGTGTGTGTATACAGTATGTGTGTTTGTGTGATTAAGTGTGTCCGTATGCGATTGTGTGTGCGTATGCGATTGTGTGTGTGTGTGTGTGTGTGTGTGTGTGTGTGTATGTATGCGATTGTGTGTGCGTATGCGATTGTGTGTGTGTGTGTGTGTATGTGTGTGCGTATGTGATTGAGTGTGTGTGTGTATATATATATGTATTTGATTGTGTGTGTGTGTGATTGTGTGTATTTGTGATTGTGTGTGCTTATGTGATTAAGTGGATGTGTATATATGTATGTGATTGTGTATTTGTGTGATTGTGTGTGTGTGTGCGTATGTGATTGAGTGTGTGTAATTACGTATGTGATTGTGAGTGTATAGATGTGTGTGTATATGTGATTGAGTGTGTGTGTGTGTGCGTATGTGTGTTTGTGTGAGTGTGTATATATGTGTGTGCGCTCGTAATAACAGCTCAGGCAGCAGAAAGCAGCGGGTACCATTAACGGGCTGCAGCGTAATTAACAGCTGATTGGATCTGAGGCTCGCGCTGGCATCTGCAATAAAATAAGCTGCTCATTTTTCTGTGGGATAATTTATAGACTGCACCTCTTCGCATTCTGCGGCCGGCCGGTGGGTCGGTGCTTTTCTCCGGCTCTTAGTAATTCACTCTATTGATTGAGCTTAAAGCGACAGGAACACTTTCAATCTCTCTGTGATCTCTCATGCTAAGTTTACTCTCCGCCGTGCTGTTAGCGTGTCATGCACACCGCTGGACACTGTGAATAATTGATGGAAAAGGTAGTGCTGCGTTCGGGTTTCACTTGTTTTGTCATTTGATGCCTCATTTTACAGCGCCGGACTCGACCCGAGATGTCACCCGGATGCACATTACTCTGGTTTCACAGCTGTATTTACAGAACGCTGAGTTTGGGTGCTTTATAGACGATTTACACTGAGAAAAATACGGTTCTAGACTCATTTCTTGTCTAAATATCTACAAATTCCTAAAGCAAGAAGCCATTTCTAGACCAGCAAAACATATAGTGTTGTTTTCAGAAACATTGAGTCAACATTAAGGGAGTTTCTCCTTAAAACAAGCTCAATAATCTGACAATAACATTATAAATAAGATGATTCTGCTCATCCCAGATTATTGTCATGAGGCCATTATAAATATGTCCTGAGTTTAATAACAGCGTCGTTACTCTATTTTTTGACCTCAACTATGAATTTATCATTGAAAAACTAACAGCGCTCTTATAAAATGATCTGACAGAGTCACGACACTTTTAATGAGACATTATAATGACAAATACAGCGCAAACGTGATCAGAAAAATATTCATAAGGGTTTCATGACAGTCTTACGAACACCCCTTCAAGTAAAGTGTTACCAAGAAGGTTTGAAACCACATGAGGAGCAATAAAGGAGGTCATTTTCATTTTTGGGTGAACTGTCCCTTTAAAAAACTCTGAAGAGCACTAAAAAAGCATGAGGAGGGATTACTTTTGCAGTGGACATTATTGCATATGCATTTGTAGGAGTTTCAGTTTCAGATGCAACATTTATAGGAGAGGATTTCAGTCATATCAAATGAAATCAGATTCACTGATTGTTGAAGAAAACAAAACTAAGACAGCAAAACCTTTCTGAATAATAGTGTCAGTGTTCTGATTTACATTAAACACATTTCACATGAAATATCTTACATTAAAAGACAATACTGGTTTGTATCTGAAGTGAGCGGTGCATATTATACTATATACAGTTGAAGTCAGAATTATTCGCCCTCCTGTGATTTTTCTTCTTCATATATTTACCAAAATGATGTTTAACCGAGCAAGGAATTGCTCACAGTGTTTCTATATTTGTTCTTCTGGAGAAAGTCTTCATTTCAGCTACAATTAAAGCAGTTTTTAGTTTTTAAAACCATTTTAAGGTCAATATTATTAGCCCCCTTATGCGATTTGTATTTTCAGATTGTCTACAGGTGAGTACATGAACAGGAGATTTCCATTTTTGGGTGAACTGTCCCTTTAAAAAACCTCAGCGCTAAAAAAAAGCATGAGGAGGGATTACTTTTGCAGTGGACATTATTGCATATGCATTTGTAGGAGTTTCAGTTTCAGATGCAACATTTATAGGAGAGGATTTCAGTCAGATCAAATGAAATCAGATCGTTTCAGAAGAAAACAAAACCCAAAGACAGCAAAACTATTTTAAGGTCAATATTATTAGCCCTCTTAAGTGATTTGTTTTTTTCAGATTGTCTACTGGCGAGTAAATTAACAGGTATTTTTCATTTTTGGGTGAGCTGTCCCTTTAAAAAACTCTGAAGAGCACTAAAAAACATGACGAGGGATTACTTTTGCAGTTGACATTATTGCATATGCATTTGGAGGAGTTAAATTTTCTGATGCAACATGCAAAAAACAATACTGGTTTGTATAAAACGTTTGCAATATAGATTATACAATATTACAATGCGATTTACAGTTAAAGTTAGAATTATTCACCCTCCTGTGATTTTTCTTCATATATTTATCAAAATGATGTTTAACAGAGCAAAGAATTGCTCACAGTATTTCCTCTAATGCTTTTTTCTTCTGGAGAAAGTCTTATTTGCTTTAATTTTTGCGTGAACTAACCCTTTAAAGTGCAGTGTGTTAAATAAATCCCAGCATGTTCCAGGGAAACACACACACACACAGACACACACACATTTACAACCGTTTTCATCCTCCAGCTTGTGTATTTGCAGTGATTTGTGCAGCGGAGCTCAGGGAAACTGGATCTGCGGTGTATTGTGTCTGTGGTCAGGATATCTAAAGCTGGGGATGAGGGGTTTTAAGTGATTTCTGTTTTATTTTGATTTTTTTCATTCCTCTGTCTGGGTGAGAGGATATAATGTGATCTCGCTGCTGAAACGGGTCTCTGGGTTGTTCAGATCATTGGGTTTGTGGTGGCTGGAGGAGACGTGCAGCATTTATCCTTTGATTTAATGACACACGCCTGAAATTAAACACTCATACATGATGTGCAGTTTAATGACAGCATCGGAGATTAATAGAAACACACAAACACTCGATATAGACTGAGAGAAATGTCAGAAATGACACAGATATTGCAGATTTAAGCATGAAATTACAACTATTATTTCCCCTTGATATTTATGTTTGCTTTTAGACAACATGCTGCTAATGCTTTAACTTCAGAAGTGTTAGGAATCAGTCGTATTTGGTGAAAATGAGCAAAAAAGATAATGTTTTGATTTAAATTACTGTATGAAGAAATGTTTTTATGCACACACACACACACACACACACACACACACTCAAATGTGTGCATGTTTGCCTGACAGAAAACACAAACACTCAACAGGGAATGAAATGTAAGAAATAAATGAAAAAATCCATCAAAATAACACAAAAAAATCCACTTTTCAGATGTTTATACACATTTTTAGACGACATGCTGCTAATATTTTAACTTCATTTCTTTCATTGAGTTAAGAAATCAATATCTCGTGAAATAACCCTGATTTTTATTCACAAGAAATGAAGACATTTGTTATTTTGACATTTTATGATTATAAAATTTATATATAAATATACACTCACCGGCCACTTTATTAGGTACACCTTACTAGTACCAGTTTGGACCCCCTTTTGCCTTCAAAACTGGAAAAATTCCTCAGAGATTTTGCTCCATGCTTCATGTTGTTTGAGTCGAGCATCTGAATGTGGCAGCAGAAATGGAGACTCATCAGACCAGGCAACGTTTCTCCAATCTTCTATTGTCCAGTTTTGGTGAGCCTGTGTGAATTGTAGCCTCAGTTTCCTGTTCTTAAATTAAAGGTAATAAAATTAATAATAATGTTAATAATAATAATAATGGTGGTTCATTCCGCTGTGGCGACCCCGGATTAATAAAGGGACTAAGCCGAAAATGAATAATAATAATAATATTAATAATAATAACAATAATAATAATATTAATAATAATAACAATAATAATAATAATAATAATAGTAATTTTAACAATAATATTAATAATAATAATAATTATAATAATAACAATAATAACATTAATAATAATAATAACAATAACAATAATAATAATAATAATAGTAATTTTAACAATAATATTAATAATAATAATAATAATATTTAGAATAATAATAACAATAATAATAATAATAATAATAATAATAACAATAACAATAATAATAATAATAATAGTAATTTTAACAATAATATTAATAATAATAATAATAATATTTAGAATAATAATAACAATAATAATAATAATAATAATAATAATAATAATAATAACAATAGTAGTAGTAATAATAATAATAATAAAATTAATAATAATATTTATAATAATAATGATAACAATAATATTATTAATAATAACAATAATAATTTTAACAATAATAATAATATTTATTGGATTTTTGAAGAATTGTGATCAGAGCTTTATAGTATTAAACCATATATAAAATATATAAATATATATATATACAATGACAATCTTCTGCTGTCTGTAAGAGAATCAGACACACACACACACACACATACACACAGTCGTCTTGCCAAGCATATGTCAGCACTTAGCAATCCAAAACTGTATTTGTGCGTGGCCATTATCATATTTCTTTGTTAATGATTTGAGCATATTAAAGCTGCGGTGTGTATGAGCAGAGTCTGACTCAGCGGCTCTCCTTCCTTCATTATTCCTTCAATCTTACAATTGTTTTCTGATGAACTGGAGACATTCCTGAAGAGTTCCCTTTAATTAAACCTCCAGAGCTCAGGGTCAGTGTGTGTGTGTGTGTGTGTGTGTGTGTGTGTGTGTGTGTGTGTGTGTGTGTGTGTGTGAATATGAATGTGTGGATGTGTGTTTGTCATTATGAGTGAGTGTGCATGTTTATGTATGTTTGTATGTGTGTGTGCATGTGTTTGTGTTGTCTGTGTTTTTTGCATGTGTGTGAGTGTGTGTATGTAAATATGAATGTTTGTATGTGTCTGTGTGTTTGTGTGTATGTGTGTGAGCTTGCATGTGTGCGCATGTTTGTGTGTGTATATGTATGCGTATAGGTGTGTGTGTGTGTGTGCGTATGTGAATATGTACAAGTGTCTGTGTGTTTGTGTATGCGTGTTTGTTTTGCGTGTGTTTATGTGTATGTGTGTGTGTGTGTGTGTTTGTGTGCACATATGAATACGTGTCTGTGTTTGTGTACGCATGTTTGTGTGTGTGTGTGTGTGGGTGTGTGCGTGTGTGTATGTGCACATGTGCATGTGTGTGCATTTGTTTGTGTTTGTGTGTTAGTGTGAGTGTGGTTTTGTTTGTGTCTGTCTGTTTTTGCATGTGTGCATCCATGCATGTGTGTGTATGTGTGTGTGTAAGTGCGTATATACGTATGTTCAATTGTGTGTGTGTGTGTGTTAATGCGTATATACGTATGTTCAATTGTGTGTGTGTGTGTGTGTGTGTGCGTGTGTGTGTTTGTCTTTGTGTGGGTTTGTCATGTGTGCTTTGTGATGTGTGTCTATATGTTCATGGTGTGTATGTGCTCGTTTGTGTGTGTGTGTGTGTATGTTTGTATGTATTAATGTGTGTGTGTGTGCATAAGTGCATATTTTCATCTGTGTATGTTTGTGTGTGCATGTGTGTATATGTTCTTTTGTCTGTATGTGTGTGTGTGTGTGTGTGTGTGTGCATATTTTCATCTGTGTGTGTGTATGTGTGTATGTATTAATTTGTGTGTGTGGGGGCACGTGTGTATGTGTGTGTGTCGCGAGGGCTGAATAAAGCGGTGTGTGTGAGTGTGTGTGTGTGTGTGTTTGCTGGTTAATCTGCCTCTTAAAGACATCTGTCAGAGCGGATCACTATTGTTTGTCATGCTGCAGACACAAATCCAATCCTGCCGCTTCTATCATGTCACATTTGGCAGATCAGCAGTGACACAAATTGTATCATAGCGTCCCGCGCGGGGCTTGCGCTCGCAGGAGCCACCGCTGGCAGTCAGAGACCTTTGCAGAAACGCCTGCGTTAGCTTTAGCTTGGCCTGCGTTCAGGGACTCGGCGCTAACCGTCGAGGAAAGCGGCGTGTTTTGCGTCTTTGCGCTCGGAGCCATGCGTCTCATCTGATTGGCTGAGTGTGTCTCCCTGCACACATGCTTCCATTAATTGGCCTGATCCTGATTCAGCTGCACTCTGATCTCTTATCATGGGGCCTGTTTGCATCATATAAGCAGCACACACACACACACACACACACACACACACACACACACGCACAGCTATCTTTATGGGGACCTAATGATGCTCCTACAGTATTGTATATTCTCTCCCCCCTCACAGCAAACAATCTGCACTATTACATCTTCACAATACTTCATACTGTCTGATTTATGAGCCCTTTTCCTTATGGGGACCAAAAAATGTCCTCACAAGGTCAAAATTACTGGTATTGCTATACTTGTGGGGACATTTGATCATCAAAATGTTCGGAATACAAGACATACACACATACACACACCCATAAAAACACTCAGACACACCCACAGGAGCTCACACACTCCTACACACACACACACACACTTGATAAGCTATCTTCATGGGGACATAATAATGTTTCTACTGTATATTCTTTCCTCTCCTCCTCACAGCAAACAATCTGCACTATTACATCTTCACAATACTGCATACTGACAGATTTATGAGCCCTTTTCCTTATGGGGACCAAAAAAATGTCCCCACAAGGTCAAAAATGACTGGTATTGCTATACTTGTGGGGACATTTGGTCACCACAATGTTAGAAATACGAGACATACACAAACACACATAAAAACACTCAAGACACACACTCACAGGCGCACACACACTCCTACACACACTTGTACAGGTATCTTTATGGGGACGTAATGATGTTCCTACTGTACAGACTGTATATTCTCTCCTCTCCTCCTCACAGCAAACAATCTGCACTATTACATCTTCACAATACTTCATACTGACAGATTTATGAGCCCTTTTCCTTATGGGGACCAAAAAATGTCCCCACATGGTCACAAATTACAGGTATTGCTATACTTATGGGGACATTAGGTCCCTCACAGTGTTATCAATACAAGACACGCACAAACACACACTTGTAAACATGGTTTACAGGGACTCTGCATAGCCATAATGTGTTTTATACAGTAAATTGCAGTGTTTTGAATTACAAAAAGGTCAGCATGGTGGCTCAGTGGTTAGCACTGTGGCCTCACTGCAAGAAGGTCGCTGGTTCGAGTCCCGGTTGGGTCAGTTGGTGTTTCTGTGTGGAGTTTGCATGTTCTCCTTTAGTCCCTTTATTCATCAGAGGTCACCACAGCTGAATGAACCACCAACTATTCCAACATATGTATTACACAGCGGATGCCCTTCCAGCTGCAACCCATTACTGGAAAACACCCATACACACTCATTCACACACACATACACTCATACACTGTGGACAATTTAGTTGATCAGTTCCCCTATAGCGCATGTGTTTGGACTGTGGGGAAAACTGGAGCACCCGGACTGACCCAGCCGGGACTCGAACCAGCGACCTTCTTGCTGTGAGGCCACAGTGCTAACCACTGAGCCACCATGGCGCCCCATCTATTAAATAGGCAGTGTGTGTGTGGTCATCACCGCATGCATCGTCAGTGTATGTGTGTGTTTTCTAATCCCGATCGTCTCTTGTGTTTCCCTCCAGCACCCGTATCCTTCAGAAGAGCAGAAAAAGCAGCTGGCTCAGGACACCGGCCTCACCATCTTACAAGTAAACAACTGGTGAGTCTTTCTTCATCTCGTCCTCTCATGTTCCCTCAGAAGTGTTTCAAGGGGACAAGGACGGCCGCTATTGCATCTCTACACACAGCTTAGCTCATAACCCGAGGTGGCGGATTAAATAAAAGGATCACAGAGCCACACAGATTGATAGAGGAATTATTTATCAGAAAAAGACGTTTAATATATATTATCGCTAGCTTCATTTAAAGTTCAGATTAATTGAGCTGACAGCTTCTTTTCAAAAACTCCGGGATTTCCTGGCCTTACACAAACGTAATTATACGCAGGGCTATGTTATCGGTCTAATTCCATGTAGTGGAGCTTTTTATTTACAAATGAGAAGTCCCGGGCTTTTATTCGCAGCTCCGCTTAATGTATTTATCAAAGCGAGTCTCATTTTGGCGGGGCTGTATCTGTCGGGGACAGGCGGCGGCTCTCGGCGTTATCACCCTGGGGTCAATTGATTTTTTTCTGCTGCTTTTGTGATTCATCCCCCCCCCCTACACCTCGTTCTGTTGCGGGATCACAATGAAGAACACGCCTGGAGAATGAGCTGGGTTTGTCCACTTAAATTGGCCGTAGGAAGCGCTGTTATCTGCCCGGCGGTGTGGACGGCGTTTCAATTACGGCCGCTCGTGCCGTCACACACCTACGGCAGCAGAAAATTGAGTCGCTTCGGCTGTTTCATGCTGATTAATGCCGAAACGCACTGAGAAGCCGACTGAAATGTGTTGGATGTGTATAATAATTCAATATATGGTGATTATGAACATGTTCACTTCAAGTATGTACAGCACTATTCACTATAATTATTGTTTGAAAGCAGCTGCACATCATTGCATCACAATCAAATTCGGAAAAGGTTATTAGTTAACTTTATTAGCTATTAATAGCTTAACTAGTATAATATATAGTATAAATAATTAACTAGTAACTATTCGCTTTTAACAGTTAGAGTTGTTAAATATACACATAGCTAAGCTGCAGTTATATAGCGTATACAGTGGAGAAAATAAGCATTGAACATGTTTTCGTGTTTTAATCTGGGAATAATATCTCTAAAGGGTGACATGCGTGAAGCAGGTTTTGGTAAAAACCCAAACAATACAAACATAAAAACAAAACAAAAGATGCTTCTCTGGGTCTCGTCTATCAAATCTGAGCTTTAATTTATATTCTCAATTGGATTCGGATCAGGTGATTGGCTGGGCCATTCTACAGATTGATTTTCTTTCTCTGAAAGCATCTGAAAGTTTCCTTGGCTGTGTTTTGGATCGTTGTCTTGCTGAAATGTCCACCCTGGTTCCATCTTCATCCTCCTGCTAATGTAGATGTTGGACTGAAGCAGCTGATATTCATTTGTAAACTAATTAGCTTTGTTTTCTTTGCGTATATGGATTCATTATTCGGTGAACACTTCAAGTCAACGGCCCCTTTAGAAATATGTTTTCTGAGACAAACAGTGACGTGTTCAGTACTTATATTTCATGATGTAGGTGATGTCTCTGTGTAGATGTTCAATAAAGTAGACATGAATAATGTCGATATCTTAACATACAGTGATTACATAGTAGTGAACAACTTCAGCAATTAAAGGGTCAGTTCACCCATACGTTTAAGTTACGCTCCCTCAAGTGTTTCCAAACCTTAATGAGTTTCTTTACTCTGTTGAACACTAAAGAAGATACTTTGAAGAATGTTGGAAACTTGTAACCATTGACTTCTATAGTAGGAAAAACAAATACTATAGAGGTCAGTGGTTACAGGTTTCCAACATTCTTCGAAATTTCTTCTTTAGTGTTTAACAGAGGAAAGAGTGCAGTTTTGGGTGAACTGGCCCTTTAAATCTTGGTGTGTACGTCTGCGCTCGCACACACTCGCTCAGGTCAGATCTGCTGCGTCCACCTGACATTCCCGGATTCCTCCTGTGACGGAGTGTGTGTGTGTGTGTGTGGATCCGCCTTTGATATGCAGAGACTGACGGGTTTGCTGGACGTCCTGAATCAGGTCTTTGTTCAGAGCAGAATCAAACACAGGAGTCACTGTGAGACGTGACAGAGACAGAGAGACTCCTGCTCCGACAACACCATACACCTCTGTGTGTGTGTGTGTGTGTGTGTGTCAGTTCTGTATGTGTGTTTGTGTGTTAGATGTGCTTGTGTATGAGTATGTGTGTGTCAGATCTGCATGTGTGTGTGAGTGTCAGATATCTGTGTGTCAAAACTGTGTGTGTATGTGCGTGTGTGTGTCTGTGTGTGTGTGTGTGTGTGTGTGTGTGTAAGACTGATGATCATTGCCACTTTAACTGATGCACGCACACACACACACACACACACACACACACACACACACACACACACACGCACACACCACAAGGGTTAACACACCACGACTGCAGCACGCTTAACTTTGACCTACTGTAGACCACGAGGCGCTCTTTATCTGGCCGGCGGTGGTCAGATTGCAGAATTCTCTTTCTAAATATACGGCTGGAGAGCAGACGAGCGTCTGGCAGAGCACAGCATCAGCACGCCTTGCGTTTAGCGAGCGCTAATTGGCAGTTAATTAGCAGAATTGACTCAGTTGTTGGTTCCCAAGCATCTGCCTCTTCATCTGATCTGATATAACTCTCTCAGCGCCACTTTCAGCAGACTGGCACACATCAGAACAACCAGAGGATCCAATTCATTACTCAAACTAGGGCTGGGCCTTTAATCCAATCCAAACTGCAAACGCCATTGTGCACAGCTTATCAAAGAAGTGCAGTGAGACTACAGAGGGCGCTATTGAGGAAAGGTGTGTTGCCAATATCATAATAATAATACTAATACTACTAATATTAATATTAATAATAATAATAATAACAATAATAATAATACTAATAATTGTTTAAAAGTGTTAGCATTATCTAATTAGTACTAATTTTTTCGTGCCTATAAAAACGTGGTTTTAGACTAATTACAGTCGCTGGCCACTTTATTAGGTACACCTGTCCAACTGCTCGTTAACACAAATGTCTAATCAGCCAATCACATGGCAGCAGCTCACTGCATTTAGGCATGTAGACATGGTCAAGACGATCTACTGCAGGTCAAAGCGAGCATCAGAATGGGGAAGAAAGGGGATTTAAGAGACTTTGAACGTGGCATGGTTGTTGGTGTCAGACAGGCTGCTCTGAGTATTTCAGAAACTGCTGATCTACTGGGATTTTCACGCACAACCATCTCTAGGGTTTACAGAGAATGATAAAGAGGAAATATCCAGTGAGCGGCAGTTCTGTGGGCGCAAATGCCTTGTTGATGCCAGAGGTCAGAGGAGAATGGCCAGACTGGTTCCAGCTGATAGAAAGGCAACAGTAACTCAAATAAGCACTCGTTACAACCGAGGTCTGCAGAAGAGTATCTCTGAACACACAAACACGTCCAACCTTGAGGCGGATGGGCTACGCAGCAGAAGACCACACCGGGTGCCGCTCCTGTCAGCTAAGAACAGGAAACTGAGGCTACAATTCACACAGGCTCACCAAAACTGGACAATAGACAGATTGGAGAAACGTTGCCTGGTCTGATGAGTCTCCATTTCTGCTGACACATTCGGATGCTCGGACTCAGAATTTGGCCTCAACAACATGAAAGCATGGATCCATCCTGCCTTGTATCAGCGGTTCAGGATGCTGGTGGTGGTGTAATGGTGTGGGGGGAGATTTCTTTGGGTCCATTAGTACCACTGAGCATCGTGTTAACACCACAGCCTACCTGAGTATTGTTGCTGACCATGTCCATCCCTTTATGAGCACAGTGTCTCCATCTTCTGATGGCTACTTCCAGCAGGATAACGCACCATGTCATAAAGCACCAATCATCTCAGACTGGTTTCTTGAACATGAAAATGAGTTCACTGTACTCAAATGGCCTCCACAGTCACCAGAGCTCAATCCAATAGAGCACCTTTGGGATGTGGTGGAACGGGAGATTGGCATCATGGATGTGCAGCCGACAAATCTGCAGCAACTGTGTGATGCTATCATGTCAATATGGAGCAAAATCTATGCCACGTATCTACGCCACGAAGGATTAAAGCAGTTCTGAAGGCTGAAGGAGGTACTAGTAAGGTGTACCTAATAAAGTGGCCAGTGAGTGTAAATCTTGATGTTAGATATCTGAACAGGAAATCGTCTTTTGCAGTGTTGTTAGTACGCGTTCAGTCTGCAGATGAATGAGCGAGACCGTTTTTCTGCTCTGGGACGATCCGTTTTGTTTGCAGGGGGAAACAAATAGAGAAAGCCTGAAGAAAGAGACGCGTCTGAGGTGAATAAGTGGGTTAATTTCTGTGGTTTTGCAGGTACGACTGGGACCGTGCTGCGCCTCGGGCCGTCTGTGAGCGGAATAGCAATTTTATTACGTTGTCATTAAAGCAATTTCACAGCAGTATTGTTTGTTAATGAGAAGCCGCAAACGAGGAGAGACGCCGCGGACGCTTGCTCTCTTTTTATATCGCTGGAAAATAAATGCACGCTCACCCTTCGCATCTGTCTCTATCTGAACTCAGGCTTGTAAAAGGGAAACCCACTTAAAGCTGAAATATAAAGTCTGTAGTGCCAAGGCTGTGTTTATGAGCTGCCGTCGGACTGCTCCTGCTCTGATAGCTGGACTCCCGTCTGTTTTATGTCCATTTATCATAATATGTCATAGCCACGACAGCCAATCACATCCAGCTTGGACTGCGACACAAAATGCACAGAAGTAGCCTGGGAGTGTGTGAGATGTCTCGAGATATTGTTTCTTATATATTATATTATTTCAAAAGACTAAAATGTCAATAAAAGTTGCGATGGAGAGTTGAATTTTCAACATCGAAAGTCGACAGAGCAGAGATCAACATCCCATAATGCAATTCTAAACGCAAAACACAGAACCTGATCATTAACAGATCGGTATTACAGTGCAGAATCGCCACAGTTGGTTGTTTTAGGGGTTTTTCTGGTCTATCGAGGAGGTTCGTCTGAAAGCGTCCAGGTGTTTTGGCTCTCAGACAGATCAGATGGGTTTTCCAGTTATTTATAGACAGGGCAGATCTGCTGCTGGATGAGGGAAATACAGCCCACATTAGTGAAATAAAGCCTGAGAGAGGCATTCTGCTGACGCTGCAGATCCACAGAGCTGGAGCTGGAGGAGGTTAAGAGGAACAGAGAGAGAGAGAGAAACCCTGGAGAGAAGAAACTCTGACAAGCAGGATTTGGAGGAACGAGTTCATCAGTTTCAGGAAATGTGCATTCATTTGCTCTTCATAGAGTCTCAAACTGAGCTCCATACGGGCTCTTACTCAACAAACCGGATCAAATCAGTTCAGTATGAGGTTTCATTTAGACTGACGGATGGATGGACAGACAGACAGACAGAGATCTAAAAACAGATAGACGGCTGGACAGACAGACAGACAGACAGACAAACAGACGGATAGATGGATGGGATGGATGGATGGGTGGATGGATATATATATAGATAGATGATAGATAGATAGATGGATGGATGGATGGATGGATGGATGGATGGATGGATGGATGGATGGATGGATGGATGGATGGAGGATGGATGGATGGATGGATGGATGGATGGATGGATGGATGGATGGATGGATGGATGGATGGATGGATGGATGGGCAGACAAATAGACCAGACAGACAGACAGAGAGACAGACAAACAGCGAGATAGACAAATCAGACAGACAGATAAACAGACAGACAGATGTATAGACAGATAGATAGACGGACAGACAATGAGACAGACAGACAGACAGACAGACAGACAGACAAATAGACAGGCAAATAGGCAAATGGATAGACAAACAGACTACACAGATTGACACAGAGAGACAGACAGACAGATAGACAAAACAGAATATCTGTAAACTATGATATAGCTGTATTTCAACACTTAAACATGATAACTATAAATAACTGATGTCTTTTCTCTGTGTCATGATGACAGCACATGATATTTGACTAATTATTCTGCGAGACACTAGTATTCAGCTTAAAGAGACATTTAAAGGCTTCACTAGGTTAATTAGGCACGTTTTTGGATAACAGTGGTCAGTTCTGTAGACAATCAAAGATAGAAATCAAGTTTCTTAAGGAGGCTAATAATATTGACTCCACAAACTCCACACGAAACACCA